>NC_061120.1:35583745-35883745 GCF_002878395.1 Capsicum annuum | reverse complement strand
TAGTAATCTCAGTAATCTTCGTAATCCCTGTATCTCTAGTAATCTAGCCTCAGCGCTGTACTCAGCTCAGATCTAGTTGTATTCAAGTGTTCAGTTCCGACCTCGGTAGTGACCGAGTAATCTATTCAAGTTCTGTATCGTCATTTAGATATTGTGATTCAGTAGTATTCCGTCAGATACGGAACCATGTGAATTTAGCTTAACTCAGTCAAATCAATTGAGAAATATGATCAGTATCAGATTTAGTTCAATTTGTGTTCAGTTAAAAATTCAGTTCAGAGTCTTTCAGTTGGGAGTAGGAGCTAGCACCGAGTGAGGAAAGGGATGGCGACTCCCCGTTAGAGAGAGGCTGAGTTGCTAGGAGCAATCCCTAAACTCCAGAAATGTGTAGCCAGCGCAGGATGCAGGAGTCCCCATTAGTAGAGGTTGTCACCGTTAGAGAGATTTGACTATTATATTGCCTTAGGTTGACTTCCTGCGAGGGTCATCTGTTAGAGAGGCTTGACCAGAGAGGTCTTTACCCGTGGCACGGTATTGACACCCTTCCAGCTGGGGTTACAGGTTGGACCCTACCTACGGAAGGTCAGGGCATGTCGGTTAAGTAACTACTTCCTACCGTTGCAGTTTCAGTATCAATCTTTAAAAATCAGGACTGTGAAGTACAGTCGTCTATCTTAGTGAGGAAATCAGATCGTTCCATTGATTCATGACCATCCGTCAGATAGGCTTGGTCTCACATACAGTTATTTATTATCAGATCCAGAGATCTCCTGATAGATAGGCTTGATCTCAGTCTCAGACTTAGTTGAGTACTCTTATTATCAGATCCAGATATCTCCCGATAGATAGGCTTGATCTCAATCTCAGATTCAGTTGAGTATTCTTGTTATCAGATCCAGAGATCTCCCGATAGATAGGCTTGATCTCAATCTCAGATTCAGTTGAGTATTCTTGTTATCAGATCCAGAGATCTCCCGATAGATAGGCGTAGTAAAATAGTATATTACATATCAATCTTAAATAAGAAGCATAAAGGTAAATATATAGTACAAAGCATAAAGACATCAATACATAATAAATACAACTTACACAACTAACCCTCCTCTTCTGAAGACTCTCCACTAAACTATTCACCCTCTTCAGAGGTTTTCTCATCTCCTACCCACTCAGCCTCTTCTTCTACAATATTAACTTCTTCAAATATATTTTCTGGGTGATTCAAACCGTCCACTAGCTAGTGATCAATCTGCATTTCATTTTGATACGCAGTTTCCAGCACATTCTCAACTTCCACCCGGCCTATAGGCTTTGTTTTGATTGCAGCCCACCAATTAGACTTGTCATTGCACAACGGATAAGGAGTATAATACACTTGTTTAGCATTTTGCGCTAGAACAAATGGATCGTAAATAGGATACGAGCTATTGTGCTTTACTTCAATGATGTTATGCTCCCTATGCTCCCTATGTACTCTTGTGCCTCTTGTGCTTGGATCAAACCACTTACATCGAAAGAGGACAATTTTTTTTATTGGGAAACCAGCATACTCCAGTTCTAAGATCTTGCGTATGATGTCAAAGTAATCAACATCATCATCATCCTTAACCCAAACACCACTATTATTTGTTTTTCTTGTTTTGGAGTGTTGTTTGGTGGAAAATTTAAATCCATTTACTTTGTATTGGGACATTGCATTATTTTCAACTGGACCCAAAAAAATATCTCTCAAGAGCTGATTGTATGCGGCTGTATTTGGTGAATGCTGTACCTAAAAATATTATACATATATATATTTTAGTTGAGGAATGTGTAAATGTTTAAACTTTGTAGAAATATTAATACACTTATGAACCTCATTTTTAAAGCATGTTGCAAATTATGCATACACTTGATTTTTGTGGAATTGAGTCTTAAATGAACTGAACATCCAACATGGGAAACACAATTAGTTTCTTTAAGGGAATGAGTAAACAAATATGATATGTTAAAATTTTAATCTCCTTACTCCAGAAAGGGCTCAATTTTCGGGCAATTTAGCATGACATACAAAGTTGTTGACTTGTGCTCCGTGGGAGTAAGACGGCAAGGTATGATCTTTTTAGCCTTACAACCAGATTGATTGAAAATTGATATCGGTTGCAAATGAGGCTCATTCACATCGTCTTGATGATGATTCGATCGGTTTCTTGAAAAAACACTTCATCACTAAAGTAGTATGAACAAAATTGAGAAGTTTATCTTGCAAGATATGCCTTCACTATAGAGCCTTCCACCCTATGTTTGTTTTTGAGACCCTTTTTCAATTTTCCAATTGCCCTGTACAATGTTAAGGCTAGATGTTTACTATATGTAAAAAAGATATGTATGAATTAAAATATGTTGCAAATGCTTACCGTTCGAATGGATACATCCACCTAGTTTGAACTGGACTGCCTAGCCGAGTTTTGTGCAAAAGGTGAATGGGAAAATATTCCATCACATTGAAGAACGCTGGCGGAAAAATCTTCTCCAGCTTGTTGGTGATAAAAACAATATTACTTTTCATTCGCACCAGATTTTCTTCTTTTAATGTGGTGGCACATAAGTCTTTGAAGAACAAACTGATCTCTGCTATTGGTCTTCATATGTTTTCAGGTAAACCAATAAAAGCAATTGGAAGTAATTGTTGCATGAAAACATGACAATCATGGTTTTTTATTCCATGCAAGATTCCTTGTGTCATATCAACCCTTTTTCCCAAATTTGAGGCATATCCATCGGGTATCTTCAAACTTTGAACCCACTCACATATTTGACATTTTTGGTCTAAATTGAATGTAAAACTAGCCTTGGGTTTAAGAACATTACCGTTGGGCCCCTGCTGTAAGTGTAATTCTCTGCGGTTGCAATATTCTAGTAAGTCAAGTCTAGCCTTAGGATTATCCTTTATTTTGCCGGTGACATCCATAACTGTGTTGAACAAGTTGTCAAAATAGTTCTTCTTAGTATGCATGACATCAATATTATGTGTAAGTAAATTATCTGGCCAATATTCTAACTCCCAAAATATACTTTGCTTAGTTCAGTTATGTGAAACCCATATCCATCAAGCCTGTACAATCATTCCTCGGTGGCTTTAGGTAAATGCTGAACTATTTTTCAGATGTCATGACCAGACAACCTTGGAGGTGGACCATTATATTCCCTTCTATTCCTTCTGAATGCATTCTTAAGTCTCCTAAATTCATGATCAGGTGGCAAGAAACAACGATGACAATCAAACCATGAATTTTTCCTTCCATATCTCAATGTGAAAGATTTTGTTTTTTCTATGCAGTATGGATAAGCCAGCTTTCCAGCTGTCATCCACCCAGACAATATTTCATAAGCAGAAAAATTATTAACAGTCCACATTAGATATGCACGCAGAATGAAATTCTATTTAAGAGAGATGTCCCAAGTTTTAACCCCCTCATGCCATAAAATTTGAAGTTCAGCAATAAAAGGTTGCAAGTAGACATCTATTTCGATTTTTGGATTACCCTGGTCAGGAATAACATAATTTAGAAATATAAAGGGACTAGTCGTCAACAATTCAGGAGGAAGATTATAAGGAGTGATAAATACATGCCAACATGAATATGGCGCAGCACCAACTGAAAAAGGAGAGAACCCATTCGCATATAATCCCAATCGAACGTTTCGTGGCTCAGCTGCAAAATCTAGATAAGTTGCATCAAAATGCTTCCAAGCCTTTCCATCAGATGGATGACACATAACACCAGTGGGCCTTCTATTTTCACTATGCCATCTCATATGAGGAGCTGAGCTGTTTGAAACATACAACCTCTTCAACCTTGGTATAAGAGGTAAATAATGAATCGCCTTAATAGCAATTTTATTTCCAGTAGAACCACGCTTATATCGAGAGTGTTGACAAAACTTACAGAACTCTAGCTTAGCATCTTCCTTAAAGTATAACATGCAGTCATTTTCACAACAATCAATTCTAACCGAGGAGAGACCAAACTTTGACACCAGTCTTTTTGCCTTATAGAAAGAATCAGGAACCTCCAAGCCAGGGTCAACTAACTCTTTAATAAGGTCTATCATTGAGTTCATTCCTCCTTCAGCAATATTTCAATCAGATTTAATAATTAATAATCTAACAACAACAGACAAATAAGAGTGTGAACATCCGTTATACAAAGGATAACTAGCAGTATGTAATTCTTTGTATAAATTGCCCGCTTTGCTATTAGGAACATTTCAACATTTTCCCTAAACTCAACCCCGTGTTGCATCCCAAAAGCATCATGCACCATTTCTGTCATCCCAGTATCTTGTATTCATTGTGCCCTGCAAACCTACTACTTTCTCCAACAACAAAGTTATTTTGCACAACATCCTCATGAATTCCACGCAATCTTAAAAAGTCTTCCTGAAACCCCTTTCTATAAAGATGTTTCTTTACATCTTCTTAACTTACAAGATTTATCCCATCACATCTAACACAAGGACAACGAATAACCCGATAACGTGTCCATATATCAAGTGTCTTAGCATGTTCAACAAATCTTTTGACACCTTCAACAAATTCCTTCCTAATACCCATTCTATTATCATTGTTCCATTGATATATCCAGCTATAATCAGGTTCCATCTACGCAATCAATCATATTCAACTAATTAGATCAAGTCATACAAATTTAATCATTTTCAAGCAACTAAGTCACCTACCATTTTCAAGTGACTAAGTCACCTAACAAACCACATTCAAAATAAAAAAATCCCTTTAAAGTTCCTACACTTAATCATTTTCAAGCAACTAAATCACCTACCAAACCACATTCAAAATAAAAAAAATTCCTTTTAAAGTTCCTACACTTAACCATTTTCAAGCAACTAAGTCACCTACCAAACGACATTCTAAACAAAATAATTTCCTTTAAAGTTCCTACACTTAACCATTTTCAAGTAACTAAGTCACCTACCAAACCACGTTCAAAATAAAAAAATCCTCTTTAAAGTCCCTAAACTTAACCATTTTCAAGCAACTAAGTCTCAAAACAAAACCACATTCAAAACAAAAAATGCCCTTCAAAGACCCTAAACTTAACCATTTTCAAGCAACTAAGTCTCAAAACAAAACCACATTCAAAACAAAAAAAATCCTCTTTAAAGTTCCTAAACTTAACCATTTTCAACCAACTAAGTCACCTACCAAACCACATTCAAAACAAAAAAATTTCCTTTAAAGTTCCTACACTTAACTATTTTCAAGCAACTAAGTATCAAAATAAAACCACATTCAAAACACAAAATCTCCTTTAAAGTCCCTAAACTTAACCATTTTCAAGCAACTAGGTCTCAAAACAAAATCACATTCAAAACAAAAAAATCCTCTTTAAAGTCCCTAAACTTAACCATTTCCAAGCAACTAAGTAACCAATCAAACTACATTCAAAACAAAAAAATTCCCTTTAAAGTTCCTATACTTAACCATTTTCAAGCAACTAAGTCACCTACCAAACCACATTAAAAATAAAAAAATTCTCTTTAAAGTTCCTACACTTAACCATTTTCAAGCAACTAAGTCACCTACCAAACGACATTCAAACAAAAATAATTTCCTTTAAAGTTACTACACTTAATTATTTTCAAGCAACTAAGTCACCTACCAAACCACATTCAAATTAAAAAAATCTTCTTTAAAGTCTCTAAACTTAACCATTTTCAAGCAACTAAGTCTCAAAACAAAACCACATTCAAAACAAAAAATCTCCTTCAAAGTCCCTAAACTTAACCATTTTCAAGCAACTAAGTCTTAAAACAAAATCACATTCAAACAAAAAAATCCTCTTTAAAGTCGATAAACTTAACCATTTTCAATCAACTAAGTCACCTACCAAACTACATTCAAAACAAAAAAAAATTCCTTTAAAGTTCGTACACTTAACCATTTTGAAGCAACTACGTATCAAAACAAAACCACATTCAAAACACAAAATCTCCTTTAAATTCTCTATACTTAACCATTTGCAAGCAACTAAGTCTCAAAACAAATCCACATTCAAAACAAAAAAATCCTCTTTAAAGTCTCTAAACTTAACCATTTTAAAGCAACTAAGTCACCAACCAAACGACATTCAAAACAAAAAAATTACTTTAAAGTTCCTACACTTAACCATTTTCAAGCAACTAAGTCACCTACCAAACTACATTCAAAACAAAAAAAATCCTCTTTAAAGTCCCTAAACTTAATCATTTTCAAGAAACTAAGTCTCAAAACAAGACCACATTCAAAATAAAAAATCTCCTTCAAAGTCCCTAAACTTAGCCATTTTCAAGCAACTAAGTCTCAAAACAAAACCACATATTCTCTTTAAAGTCCCTAAACTTAACCATTTTCAACCAACTAAGTTACATACCAAACCACATTCAAAACAAAAAAAATTCCCTTTAAAGTTCTTATACTTAACCATTTTCAAGTAACTAAGTATCAAAACAAAACCACATTCAAAACACAAAATCTCCTTTAAAGTTCCTAAACTTAATCATTTTCAAGCAACTATGTCTCAAAACAAAACCACATTCAAAACCAAAAAATCCTCTTTAAAGTTCCTAAACTTAACTATTTTCAAGCAACTAAGTCACCAACCAAACCACATTCAAAACAAAAAAATTCCGTTTAAAGTTCCTACACTTAACCATTTTCAAGAAACTAAGTCACTTACCAAACAACATTCAAAACAAAAAAATCCTCTTTAAAGTCCCTACACTTAACCATTTTCAAGCAACTACGTATCAAAATAAAATCACATTCAAAACACAAAATCTCCTTCAAAGTCCCTACACTTAACCATTTTCAAGCAACTACGTATCAAAATAAAACCACATTCAAAACACAAAATCTCCTTCAAAGTCCCTAAACTTAACCATTTTCAAGCAACTAAGTCTCAAAACAAAACTACATTCAAAACAAAAAAATCTCCTTTAAAGTTCCTAGACTTAACCACTTTCAACCTATCATGTCACCATTAAAGTCCCTACACTTAATAATTTTCAACGTACCAAGACACAAAATATAATCACATTTAAAACAGAAAAACCCTTACCAAGTCCCTACACATTCAAAATCAAGCCTTGACCTTTCATGCCAAATGATACAAGATCAAGTTCACAATACAACAAACAAGCAACAACAAGACCATCAAGATGTCAAGAACAATGCTAGTGAATCGCACAAGGCCACACACGGCTTCATTAGACTTCAATATGAACAATGAAAGAAAGATAACAACAATAGTGAATCGCACAAGGCCCCACACGGCTTCACTATGTCAACATACCTTTGATATTTTTCTTAATTTCTTGATATTTCAAAATAGTAGCTTCAATCTGCTTATAGATTCTCTCACGGAAAGTTGCAATATTGAAAATGATGAGCTTAGCAAATCAAAAGATAGACTACTATAATTTTCTCCAAAATACCCAGCTACTCTATGCAAGATATTACTCATTTCAGTCCACATAACACACACAATCCATATTACATTCAAGTTTATCCCCAATTTCCCCATTTTCAACCAAAACATAAGAACTAGGGTTTCAAAAATCAAAATGAAGTAAAGTTAACTCAAAATAAGGTCAACAAATCTGACATTCTTACTTACTTGAGTTCAAGAACCAAGACTTACTACGAAAACACACTTGTTCGACTGATTTCGAGTGTCGTGTGTGTTTGTGTATGTATACAAGTAGTGTTGTGTGTATGCTGTTTATCATTTCTTTTGTGTATGTATATAGCAATTGGAAAATTTAATTATTTGGGTGGGTTGGGTCAGGTTATTAATTATTTTTAAAAAAAAAATTAACAAGAAAACCGACCACGTGTGGTCGGTTTTTACACTTTTTTGATAAATTAAATTTTAGTAAACTACAATTAATAAATTAAAATAAATTAATAAATTAAACTTAATTTTTAATTAATTAATTTTTTAATAAATGCTATAATATTTATGACAATATCCAATTAATTTAATACAATGTGTGTATATATAAATAAGATAATTAGTTATTTTATCATCACATTAACTCGAGTAGTATATTTCCTCCAACCCATAATAATATCAATGAATTTTGCAAATTATGATAAATTTTTGGTTCATTAGCTTTTAATTATGATATTTTATATACATACATACATACATACATACATACATACATATATATATATATATACGTGTTAATCAAATAAATTATCGACGTCTTACATCATTAAAACTTCAACAATGTACGTGTATCTACATTGACACAAAATAGTATATCTATTTCTTCAATAGTATGATATCAATGTATTATTCAAAATATTTTGATATATAGATTCAGTTATTGAGCTTTCGATTACTGCATATGTCACTACATGAGATATAAATATCACATACACGATTTTTCTACCCCATAATAATATTCAACGTATTTCACATACACTCATATACAAAATTTTAAGCGAAAAAACTTAAATTCACTGCCAAAATTTGGCGATCGTTCAAAATTCAAAATTCAAAGCAAATGGTAAGTATATGCCAGTTTCATGATTCAATTTTTTGTCTCCCTCCCCTACTTCCTCCTCCCCCCATATACCTCGTAATAGTTGCCTTACGTTATTACAACTTCAACAATATACGTGTGTCTACATTATATTGACACAAAATAGTATATCTATTTTATCACTACACGACATATACGTATATATAAATATATTCAATTGGCTATCAACATTCAAATATGTACTATATACATCACATACCCGATTTTACTGCCCCATAATAATATACAACATATTTCACATAAACTCAGTTGAATTATCGGTTGTTTTATCTTATGTCATTAATATATATATACCTATAAATACACATACACACACACACATATATATATACCTATACATACACACATATATATATACACATTAGCGACTATATCAATGCGTACTATATAAATCACATACGTACACGAGTATCTTATCCAATAATACAATGCGACGTAATTCATATACATCGCATACCCGTTTTACTACCCCATTGTATTTCACATATACTCAAGTAAATTATCGGTTGATTTAGCTTATGTCATTAATATACCATTTCTATATAATATGTATATGTTATATATATACATATGCATACACATACATACACAGACTATCGACTATATCAAGTTCAAAATACGTACTATATACATCACATACATATACAAGTATATTATCCAATAATATAATGCAATGTGTTTCTTATACATATTTAGATTGGTGATCGATTAATTATATTGGATTAGCTTAATATATTAGGTTTTGATATATATAATTGGGTGTTACTTAAAATTATTTAATTTTTAATTTTTCACTTCAAAAACCGGCCACAAGTGGTTGGTTTTTTTAAATTATTTTTTTTATTTTAATTAGAAAACCGACCACTTGTGGTCGATTTTTATAAATATTTTTTAACTAAATTTTTTAAAGAAAACCAACCACTGGTGGTCGGCTTTGTTTTTGGTTTTTTTTTTTTAAATTTTATTTGCTAAATAAATAATAATTATTATTAAAATTATTGTAATAATTATTTTGATTTTTTAAAATATAAAACCGACCACAAATGATCGGTTTTAAAAAATAAATAAAAACCGACCACGTGTGGTCGGTTTTACTGATTTGTTTAGTAGTGCATGAACATAGTCGATACGAGCCATCGACACACCAAGGGTGTTAATTAAGACCATGGACGTTCATAACATTTGCTGCAGTAACCATGTCTAGCTGCTGTTGAAACACTGAAATTGAGGCAGCAGCAGCTAGCTACAAATCTTAGCAAATAAAAGGCTAAACAAGAGGGGTAAAATTGTCATTTAATAAGTTAATGCATGTGTTGGAGTCTCTGTATTACTAATACATGAGAAATGACGTGTATTATTAATACACACCTCAATACAAAAATGTACCAAATAAGATACTTATAATACACATTAAACTAATGCATACATTAATATTTTCAATACACTCTACCAAACGACCCCTAAGTGCACAGAATAGGAACTCGTACAGTTAACTTAGAGATGAGAAGGACGGTACATAAATCCTATGTATAAATATTGCATCTCTCATTTGAAATTAGAAACTCGTACTAAGTATTAACTTAGTTATGAGTCTTACCCCGTCATTATTGAGAATTCATTTCATGTTTTTGGGCAACAAGCTACCACACCGCAACATCCAACATATTGATTCGAGAATTCAAATCCCCAAGCCAGAATATCTAACTGTTTAAATTAAAGGGCTACATATAAATCATATGATAATTACTGAATATATCATTTGAGGTTAGACAATACAACTACTTGTTACAAACTCTATAACAATAGTTCCATAGATTCAACATGTGCTATTTTTGTTTTCCCATTTTCACAATGCTCTTGCATCCAAGTTACTCTCCAAACAGATGCTAAAAAAATGAAAGCTGCTACTTCTTGTTGAACATAAAACACTGAGCAACAACTGTCATGTTTAAATCTAATATATACTTGAGAAAATCATCCATCCCATGAGAGAAATAATTATGTCAAAGTGCAAATACTATTACTTACTCATGATATGGAATTCTTAGTGGTTGTTCTGCATCAATGTCGAATATGGATGAGAAATGTGTGCGTCCTAATCTAGAAGCACTACAATTGTATTTTAAATAAAGAGGAGAAAGGAGGGGAGGGGTTATGTTAACCTAATGGAACCACCCTTTGCAACTAAAATAATACTTCGCAACTAATTACTAATTGCTCGTATTACACAGCGAGTAATATGTCCCATAGAAAATCGTTAACTTTGCAACTAAGATAATACTTCGCAATCAGTGGCGGAGCCAGGATTTTAAGGTTGTGGGTGCTTTAATCAGGGGTGGAGCTACAGCACCCTACGAGGGTTCGGGCGAATCCAGTAGCTTTTACGTAAACGCTATATTTACACTAAAATTTTAAATATATGTATATGATTATATAATGTGAACCCATTGACAAAAATTATCGCTTGGCCTAGTGGTGATGGACCAACATTAAGGGCCTCTCTTATGCCGCGAACATGTGTTCGAACCCCATAACAACATATTTATTTTTTTGATTTTTTATATTTCTTTAAATTCAGAACCCACTGACTTCAAATTCTGGCTCCGCCTTTAGCTTTCATTTTTTTCTTTTTAACATAATTTGCTAATGATGGCATAATATAAATATATAACTATTTAAATGCAACATTAAAATTTGGTGTTTAAGTTTTGAAAGAGTAAGATTTGGTGGAGAAGGCCAAAAGGTTTTCAAATTTTTTGTTTGAGTAATTAAAAAAATACAAAAAGTACTTTTAGTTTAATAAATTAAGAAGTAATACAAAAAAAGTCAAACTCATATGCTTGTGAACTAGTGTACAGGAGTACTTGGGTCTTGTGCGTGTGTGTGCATTAAATGTAATTGAAAAGTTACAAAAAATTTTATACAAAAATGTAGCGTAGCTAAGGGGAATCGATCCCAAGCACCTGGACATGAAAGATCCACCTAAAGCGAGCACCCAAACAAGTTTTAGTTCTGTAGGTGCTTTTTTATTTTTTATACCATTTTTTCAGTGTTTCTTATATAATAATACCTATTCTATGTCGAGTTTAGTGGGTGCTGGAGCACCCCAAAATAACACGTGGGTCTGCCCCTGTTCGCAACTAATTAATAATTGCTCGTATTACACAGCGAGTAATATGTCCCACAGCGTGTCACGACACCTGATCATCTCGATTGAAACTCTGTATATTGATGTGTATTGACACCCCCAATAATAAAGCAGACAAATGGTGCCAGTGGTTGAAGCAGGTTTTTTCCACCCTAGCAGGGCGATTTTAGTACTATAATGTGGCTATGCAGAAAATACAATACTTGACCTCTTCTAACAAAATCCTTGGTAGGACCAACTAGGCAAGGCTTCATTTTTTATTAATATTAGTTATATTTCTAGTATATGAATATTGACTCTACTTTCCTAAAATATAGTAGACGTTATTGTTTGAAGTAGCATGGCACCCAAGCTTCCAAAACCCGAATCCGCCTCTTATTTAAGTTAAACTCATAGAGTTCAGGTTTGTCACATGTGATCGTCTTAATTGAAAGATATTATCACTTTTTTCAATAATGCATCAGATGTCTATCTACTTCCTATTTAGGGGTGACAAATGGACGGATTTGGGTGGATTGAATATGAATTGAGCTTAAATGGATTGGATGCAATCCACCCAATAAAACAAAAAAAAATGCAAAGAAAAAAATAAAAAGAAAAAAGAAAAAAATAGATGAAAAAACTAGAAAGAAAAAAAGAGATAATATAAGAAACGGGCAAAAAATGAAAAGTAAAAAAAGCAAAAAAAAAAAAAGTAAATTAAAGAAAAACAAAAAAAAAAAAGAAAAACATAAACAAAGAAAGAAAATAAAAGATAGAAAATAAAGGAGAGAGACTATGAATTGTACTTAATTTTGGTAAGAGATGATATGCATTTTAATTAATTGAAACTTAGGCTATATGAAATAATTAGAAGCTTATGTTTGCTAACCTAGTAGGTCTCAAGCAAATATAATTAATTCATATACTTGTTTGTATATAAATACAAATGATAAATTGTATATATTCATGATTAAACTATTTAAATACAAATAATAAATTAATTTAAAATATATAGTATAATACAAATAAGTATAAATTATAAAAACATATAAAATATAAAATATAATGACAATAAAAAAGATGAGAAAAATACAAAAAAAAAGAAAAATGACAAAAATGACGAAAGAAGAATGAAAAAGGGGAAAACAAAATAAATAAAAAAAGTGCAAAGAAAAAAAAATAGATGAAAAAGATGAGAAAGAAAAAAAGGAAATAAAAAAGGAAAATATAAGAAACAAGTAAAAAAATAAAAAAGATTAAACAAAAATGAAAAAGTAAAAAAGAATGTAAAAAAAACCTGAAATTTTAAACATATGTGGGTGATCTTTGTGTTTAAATGGATACCCATATTTTACCTATTTTATCCATATTTGTATGAGCTTTCAAACTGAGTTGATATCCATATTTATCCATTTAAAATATGAATAATCCAACTCAATAAATATGAATTAAATGAACTCCTTTCACAAATATGGACTGATATTACCACCCATATTCCAATCAATAGTATGGACCACTTTCATAAGGTAATTGACTTGATGAAACACCCTATAGTAGAGATATTAGTTCTTTCAAATTTAGCATTACACTTTTGCCTTCAAAAATTTTCAACATATTACAAAGGAAATGCATTGCATCATCACCTATTGTACCTTGCTCTTAAGCTTCACAAGTCATTGTTGTATAAGTCAATGCTTTGTGGTGGTTCTAATTATTATACCACACCACAAGAATCATTTGAAGGATTTTCATACTTTTGTCGCTATCTCACTCCACATAATCGGTCCTCCAGATCGTGCTTTTTTTATGAGTTTCATAGCACAACAAATTAAGGGCTCATGGATATTGAATTTAGTGAGATTACTATCAATAGGGATTACATTACCATTCCTGGACCCCACTTATGGGTGGGGTTAAACTTAGTTTGTAGTTCTATCAGTAGAAAGTTTATTGGGTAGTAACCTCGTTGTGAAAAATAAAATCTTGAATAGAAACTTCCTATGGAATATTTTTTGGCAAAATGGTTTGATGGATCCTTGTACTATATTCGTCTTGTAATGTAGATACTTCTACTTACATTTTTGTCATCTGCACCCTTGAACCCACTAAAAAGCAACATTTTAAATCTTTTAATCGTTGACCAAACCTATGTGGCAATTAAAATGGTTGACTAATAGCTTGTTTGGCATTACTTATTTCCCAAAATAAGCACTTATTTTGAAAAAAAATACCTTTTGAAAAAGAAGGGTGTTTGGTAAACTTGCAAAAGTGCTTTTAAAAATAAGCAGAAGCAGTTTTTCTGCTTTTCGGAAGAAGTAGAAAATTTTCTGCTTCTCAAAATAAGCAGAAGTAGAAAATTATTTTTTTATGACAAAAATATCTCTATCATAGACACACACACACACACACACACACATATATATATACACCTTATTAATTAATTAACATATCTTACAAGTTTGATTAATGTTTGATTTTTAAAAATTTATATTTCATATTTACGTCATATTTTTTATGATTTATATATTATTATTATTTTAGTTTCACTCATTTTCTTTAAATAAATTTAAAAATATCATTGATGATGATGACAAAAGAATATATAAATTATTTTATTATTATTAATGATAATAATTGACAGATGAATCACGTTACAAGATTGTATTTTGACATCACATATAAATTTTTTCTAGAATATTTTTTATTTTAAATAAATGATTCATGAAAAGTGACATTATATATATATATATATATATATATATATGAATATGATGACTGCTTATTCGTAGTAAATTTTGACATTGTAAAAATATATTAAAAAAGATAACAAATAACAGATAAAATTTATTTTAAATATTTGTCATCAGGTAGTATACGTATATGAATTTGGTTACTTAGTTTTAGAATTGAAATGGTAAAAACATATCCAAAAGAAAAGGTAACAAATAACAAATATTATCTAATTTAGATATTTGTAAGCATGAATAAAGTGTTTGTTAACTTTTTGTAAATTTGATACAGTAAAATATATCCAAAAAATATGGTAACAAAAAAAAGATAGATTCTAATTAAATTTTTTTGACCTTTTCTTCAAACCTTCTATTCACTCAAAGAGTTTATCATATTGCACATCTTCTCCTTCATCTATAAATACAAATAATATTTCTCATATAGTGTTTTAATTTATGAAATAATTTTTGTATTCATTTTTGTTTGATGTTTTAAGTAATATTTAAATTACTTAAGTAATATATCACCATTTATTTTTTTTAATGTATTTATGTATATAAATATTGATTGAAAATTTTAGAATACGTATTTTTTAATTAAATTTAAAAAAATTATTTAAAATATTATAAGAGATATTTAAAATAATTTTTCTCTATAAATTAATTTTACTAATAAAAGTCTATTGATAGATGTCCTTTTTGGTCATTTGTCTAAAAAAAACACTTCTTGAAAAAGATTTATCCAAACACAATTTGACTATCAAAAACACTTTTCGAATGAATTTACCAAACACAAACTATTTTTTTTTAAAAGCACTTTTCTGAAAAATCATTTTATAAAAGTATTTCTCAAATAAACAGTTTTGTAACAGCAATCCCAAATAGGCTCTAAGACAAAGTGCGTGATTACACGCGCGTGAGGTGCTAGTGGGGATCATTTTTTATCAATTTTATATTAAAATAATTAAAAAAATAAGTAAAACCCAAACCTTTCTTCTTTCTTCATTACAGCCCCCACCCCAAGTTTCTCTTTTTACCATTATAGCCCCACCATCATCCCCCTGCCCCTCATAGTCCCGTCCACCACCATCGTCTCTATCCACCACCGTCCCATTCATTTCAGTGGCGATTTTTGATGGGTTTGTCCCTGGAATCGACAACAATGGTCGGGTTTAGCAATTTGAGATCGTTAATGGAGTTTTGGGTCGAATATTTGGTGGGATGGAGTAGATGACATGGTTTTTCGATCAATTTTCGATGATAACTCATCGAAAATCGTGACCTTCCATGCGTTTCCATCATTAGGATACCAAAGCTATCAACATCACAGCTCATGGATACTATTTCATCTTGTCCATATTCTGCAATTATGGTCAAATATAATTGAAAAAGCTTCCTAGTTATTGAGGAATATGCCATAACTATGCTTTTCTAGGGGAAATAGTTAAGGTTTTGGATGCTATAAGGATATGATGAAACTTTAAAATTTATAATACCTGGAGCAGTATATCCAATGGTTGCAATTGTCATTGTTTGAACAAAAGTCTCCCCAGCACCTAGCAATTTCACAATGCCAAAGTCACTGACATGGCCAACCATTTCTTGATCTAGCAAGACATTGCTCGGTTTCAAGTCATAATGCACCACAGATGTTGAATAGCCATTGTGGAGATAGTCCATTGCGAAGGCTAATGCAAGAAATAGCATGCCCACTCCCAATTTTTCCCTCCGTTCTTTTTGTGTCTTCTCTAATTTCTCCCCCTTTTTGTTTAATTTGTGTGTGTGAATTTGTGAATTTGGTGTGTGTGAATTATCAGTTTATGTGTGTGTACGAGGTGTTGTGTGTGTTCTGTATAGTGTGTGAGTGTGTGTATTTTTTCTTATTCAATGAGAACAACTTGGGGCTATAGGAGATCCCTGCAATGGTGTTGTGTGTGTGGTGGTGGTAGAGATGGAGAAGAAAGACCCAACCCCCCACCATCTTAATTTTATTTTTTTTTATTCTCAATTTACTTTTTTTTACTTTTTAAATATTTAATTTCTTATGTGGCATTTAATGTAGTATTTAAAATGATGTGGAAGCTAATGTGGAATTTAATACAATATTTAAAAATGACATGGCGACTGATGTGGAGGCGAGTGTGTTATACATACCGAAATAGAGTTTAAAATATTTTTTTTAATGGGTGCAAGGGTCCAAATGACAAACATGTAAGTAAAAGTATCCACATTACAAAACGAACATAGTACAAGGAACCACTAAACCATCTTGCCATATTTTTTTAGTGATCGGTATTGTTGTGTCCTCTACTAAATTTTCTCTTGGCCCATCACAAGTACGCTTTCCTGTGTGATTCAGGTTGTTCTACACACGGAGATTTAGAAAAATTAGCCGGTGCAACTTTCTAAACCTTTAATTTAGAAAAAATAACAGTACTTTAAATCTGTTGGTCTTGAATTTGAGGAAACTATATGTAGAATAGCAGATTGTGCTAGCTAGTTATATGGAATACCAATGAATATTTGAGATATTCACTATTCTATGTTACACTTAACCACAATGTCAATGGACAATTCTTCTCCAACCTAGTTTGTTAATTGTGCCTATATTGCATATAACATAGGGATTTGAAACAAGAAAGAGTAGAAGAGAGTTTCAAAATCAGCTAATTCCAAAGAGAAGAAAACTTGACCAATATATTATGGAAAATTTCATTATTTCTAGCTACTAAATTTGCTCTTTATTTTTTCACTCAGCTGAAAAAGTATCCATGAATGTGCGAAGAGGGAGAACTGAAAGAGTGAAAAGAGTCGATGTTTCTGGACCTAAGTTAGTGCGTTACAAATAGCATGTCATAAGATACCCATCCAACTTTCTAATTCGACCCATCCAACTTTCTAATTCGACACTAATAAATTAAAATTAATAATAATCATACAAAAGGAACTTGGAAAAATAGAAAGGCGGAGTGTGTAGAAAGTTGTTTTTTTTATTTTTTATTTTTGTGAAAAAGTATACCTGAAATTGAAACACAAGCTAAAAGATGAAGAAAGAGCAATCTTCAAAAGTGGTTGGAAGAGAAATGAAGATCTTGCAGAAGAAAAGGGTTAAGCAACCATGAATTAGTAAATTAGAAGAGAATGGAAGAAGATTACAAGATTACTTAAGTTTGTCTTGAATCTTTAAAGGAGGAAATGTTGAAACAAGAGATTAAAGGAGATGCTTCTAGAATAAGATGATAGACGAGTAAAAAAATTGATTTACCCTTTTTCGTCGCTCAAATCATATTCTTTCATATTTATATCTATATCGGGAAAAGTCATGATTTCCACTTAAAGCTATACACGAAAAGCATAAGTCACATCCAAACTATCATAGTGACCTATTACACGCCTATACTACAAAAAAGTAAAACTATTACCTCCCTGTGACACCCATGCCCAAGTTTAATGAGTGGAGTGTACTCCACTTGCCCTGTGGTGATGCCATGTGTTTAATTTAATTTTTTTATTTAATTAATAAATAGCCATTGTGATTACAAATAAATAACCAAGAAAATTCAACAATTCAACAACTCCTCTTTCTTCACTTATTCTCTGCTTCACTTTTCCTTCAAGTAACCAAGCAAATTCAACAAGAAAATTCCGATGGCAGAAAATATTCAACAATTCACCATTAAAAATATGAAATTGTTGAATTGTTCACTTATTCTCTGCTTCACTTTCCCTTTAAATCCACTTCTTTCTTCACTTTTTTCTCTTCATCAACAACTTCTCTTTCTTTTACTCACTTAATCAAACAATGAATCTTGTATCAAATTCAAACTCGTTGTCACCGGGACCTTTTCACCTTTAGCAGAACCAAAATGCAAGTGTTTACATGATGCTAATAAGGTTTTTGAGTTAATAGAGGTGAAACATGTGGTTTCTTGGAATGCGTTGGTAATTGCGTATTCTCGGATTAGATGATTTGATGAGGCTTTAGGACTGTTTGAGAGGATGAGGGAAGAGGAGATTGAATTGAATGTTGTAACATGGAGTGCTGTGATTTCGGGGTATGTACAGAGGGATTTAGGTTAGGGAAACTCATTGCTATTTATTTTTGTGTTTGTAACTGTAATTTTTTTAACAATTGTACGAATTTATGGTGGGTTTTATAACTTTGGATGTTTACTAATGGTGATATTGTGATTCCGATGGTAATTTTAATAGTAAATGTTGAATTTTATGGTGGTTGTTTGTGATTTTTGTTATACTAATAGTTGTATTGTGATTTCGATAATGAAATCTATGGTGGATTCTTAAAATTATTGTGGTGAAGATTTGAGTTTGATGATGGTGGTGTCAATGGTGGTGTTTTAATGGTGATTTTGGTGAAGAAGAAACAATTGAAGAAGGTGGGACACACATATTAAAATGAATAAATAAGAAGATTTAATTTTATTAATATTTTTTCAATTGAAAAAAAAATAAAAAAATTTATTAACATTTTTCAATTGAAAAAATAATTAATCTAATTGTATATATTAAGAAGAAAATTAGGAGTACTTAATGATATAATGATAAATGAAATAGTGACACGTGTGAAATTATGTCATTTTAAGATTTTTTTTCTTCCTCTCACGCACCATAGGAAGGTGAATACACCTTCTCTTCCATGTCACCTTCTAAGGTGGAAATAGTTTTACTTTTTTATAGTATAGGTGTGTAATAGGTAACTATGATAGTTTAGGTGTGATCTAGGCTTTTTGTGTACAATTTGAGGTGGAAACCATGACTTTTCCCTATCTATATCTATATCTATAATTTATAATCTATATTTATATCCATATCTATATCTATAATCTAATACATATAATATAGTAGAAAGTGTGAAGTGCCTTAAAAATATTATTTAAACTTTTTTCCCTTCATTAAAAGTCTCTGCTTTAGACAAAATCATTTTTTCACTATTTTCCTAATATTTAATAATTAAAAATTAATCAAACATATTTATGATAAATCCTTTTTTTATTAGAAGTCATCAAAATTAATGATAACTAATACTTCTTCATTAGTTTAAGAATTCTAAATCAACTAAATTTGATTTAAAAAAAAATTAAAAATCTAAAAATAAATATCAAAGCATTAGAATATGAAAAATTTAAGAAGTACCAATTTTTTAAAAGTTATGTGATAAGAATGTAATCAATGATTTTGTAAAATTTTTACTTTAAAAACAAGAAAAGATTTTAAATATTGAAAAAAAATTATCATACCACAAAAATGGTTCAAATTGATGTATCTCTCTTAGCCTCTGACAGCATGGAAAAACGGTACTATATGACAAACACAAAAATGATGATCCATCAACCACTTGAAACTTCTGGTGGTAAAATCTATATGTTCTTAAACTAAAATATATGTTTATGTTTACATTATTCTATTAAAGTGTGAAAGATATTTGAAAAATGATTTGAACTTTGTACGCTTCAATAAAAATCTCTATAGTAGATAAAATTATATAATTTTAAATAATCAAATATTACACGTGCAAGGCACGTATGGTTAAACTGGTATATTAAAAGTGTGGAAGACCCTTAGAAAAGTGATTTGAATTTTTAATCCCTCATTAAAAGTATCCGCAATAAATAAAATTGTCTTTTCACTTATTTCTTACAATTACTATATCATTATATTTATAATAAATAAAGAAATCCTAAAATATATGGTAAGAAATATATAGAAACTTATTATTGTCGGATTTTGTTTTCTCCTTATGTACTTGAGAAAGGTTTCCCAAATACAAAATAAGAGGAAAGAAAAAGAAAATAATGATGATTTTTATCAAAATTAGGATAATAAATTTAATAGTAGTCTTTTTCTTATAAATTAAAACAAGAAAAATAATTAAAGAACGAAGATTTTATTGCTTCAAAATTCGATATTATTAGGCCTCTATTCTTTTTTACATGATAAAAAGAAATATAATTTTAACAGTATATTATTGTTCGGACGTGCAGGACATGTGCTATATTTGGGAATCTTTATTATTTTTATTATATTATTATTAGAAAATTTTTGTGAATGCACCCCGAATGAAACACTTTCATATTGAATGTCAATGCAGAGGCAACTCTTTGTTGCTCTTAGGATTTGACCTTGGCAAGGTAATTATAACATGACACGGTTGCAGAATTCTAACATTATATTTTGCATCTTTTATTTTATTTGGAGAGTTAAGTAGTTTGAATTTTCATGTTCACTTTTACAATTACAATGAAAGTATATATGAATTTATAGGCTAATTACGTGTGCCCCTAAATAGCTACACGAGTTTTAAAAGAAAGAAAAAGAGGAAATTGGACAATTTGTTATCATTCAAATTAATGACATTTATATGTCAGTTGTTTGCCACCTTCTCATTCTCTTGACAAGTACTGTCTCCGTAATGTCTTTGGGAAATAATATTTCTTTTCACTTCTAATTAAAGTTTAAAATATTTTAAATATTAAAAGGTGAGTCCTATTGTACGTTGGTTTATTATGTCATTAGTATGAGTAAAATGGTGGATTCAAGTCCTATCACATCAAAAGAATAGGACATCAAATTAAATTTTGATGCTCTGTGATGATAAGATGTTGGGTTTAAGTCTCATCGATTTATGCATAAGACACCTTTATATTGATAAAATATTGTGTTTGAATCTCAATACACCATATTGATGATATTGAGATGGTTAAGATAAAATAATGGGTGTTTGATGAAAAGTCATGAAATTCGACCCATTGAATATGCTCTATTCCATGAAGTGAATGTGGTAGCAATATATGATAAGTCTGAAATATGACAACTTACTTCATTTTTGAGGTGTATGTGGTAGCATTGCACAATATGTCTAAAATAAGACAAGTGATTAAATGCACAAATATACGCGTGAAGGGATAATACGATAATGATCATCAAAAGTGATGATATTTTCGCACGCGTATTATGATTATAAGATATGCTAGAGAAAAATTCTCTACATTATATGTATGCCTCGATTTGCTTCTGAAGTAGCAAAATCTTGAAAGAGGTTATAAGCTATCATAATTTGATAGACTTAAGGCACGATTATATTCCATTCTTGGGGAATGAGAAACTTATTAAATGAAAACGTGTACTTGATTGTGATTGTATCACAACTCACCTCCGGAAGAGGTTGAATAATTTTAAAATCTACTTCTGAAGTAGTACATCTGAAATTTATTTATGTAATAATAAATCTAAAATTTACTAAAGAAAAAGTACATGTCAGGGTAAACTTGGAGTTTACTAGAATAAAAGTTCATAAATTGATATGAACGATTGTGACATCTCGAAGATGTGCATGCATTAAAGAACTAGAAGATTCTTTAAGAATTGTTTATGTTGTTTGTTTTCATGATAAGTTGGTTGGACCAACTAATTGGGATTGGATCTCTTCAAATCTGAAAATTATAAAAGGTGAATAAGGGCCCGTTCATCTATTATGTGATATGTTAAAATGATACATCAATACGATGATCACATGTACATTTATTGTCAACCTGCAGTTTTACATTCATAAAGTTTCTTGCTCAATAAAATTGAGTTAAGCATGACTTTTAAATGGTGTAATCAAGATAATTCATCTTGATGATGATGGTTTAGCATTGAATGCCTTCGGTAAATATCTAAACCATTGTTAATGAGAACAAAACTTCATGTATTGGTCTGAAATATGATATATTGCAATAGCAGTTGTATGAATTAGACCAATAAATTATGATTATTTCTTCCCTCTCAATTGGTTCAAGGTCGGTTTCATCTAATAATTTTGATGTGCGGTTTACGATTAATGAATATACCATAATGCACAAAGATGGATTCCTAAAAGAAGTAGAGGATGTATATTAGTTTTTCTAATATAAGGGGGAGATTATAAGCGCTATGAAATATGTTAGGAATTATCACCAGATCCTCATCCAAAAGATAATTCAAGTCAAATGCCAAAAGCATCTCATATTAAGCGCAAGTGCTCTTATTTTGTGTTCCTAAAGGAAAAAGTCTATGCATGCGTGAAGCGTGATAGACTAATCGGTTCCAAATGAAATAGTTCTTGAAAAATAAGGTGCAAATAATCATAATAAGAAGACAATGAGCTCTTGAAAAGCTTACGACATAACACTTCATGAAACCTTATGAGAGGTTTATGTACCTGAAAATAATGAAGTGATGAGATCTCAAAATGTTATGTTGCATTGTGAACCGATACGAAATGATATATCATCAATATCTTTGACACAATATTAGCGCAATATTTTGAAAGACTACGAGGATCTGAATTCTACATTTATTTAAGCATGCTGACGTAGAAACATTTATCAAGTGATATGAAAGGGTGCATCTTGATAAGTGAAAACTTATTTGATTTGCAGTCCAGACACTTGAAAATGTGACACATAAAATGTTGAATATTGTCACTTGAAAAAATTTATATGAAAACTTCTTTAAGGATTCAAAATATAAAAGTTTCTGGGAAACTTATTGATAATCCTTATATTGTATAAGCTTATAGCTTGAAAATTATTGAAACTCTTGGAGAGCTTTCAAAGCAATAGATTATTTGCTGAAATGAGAAATATGCTGAATTAGATTGGTTATGAAGTACTATATCTTAGTGCAAGTGGTGTACTCATGTATCTTGCAAATACTACAAGGCCTGATATAGCCTTTTTAATCAATTTGTTAGTAAGATATATTTCTGCTCATACTATGAGACATCAAAATAGGATAAAACACATGAGCTTGTTTTATTGTAAAGATTGCAGTCTTGATCTTATTGGTCATGCTGATGTTGGGTACTTATCTGACCCACATAAAGCTCAGTCTCAAATAGGCTATGTGTTCATATGTGACAGTACTGTCATATCTTGGAGCTATACAAAGCAGTCTATCGTAACCACTTCATCGAATCATGCTGAGATAATAGCTATTCATGAAGCAAGCCGAGAATGTGTATGGTTGAGGTCCATGATACATCTCATTCGAGAAAAATGTGGTGTGAAATATGAAAATCTACCCACAATTTTATACAATTCAGCATACATAGCACATCTTAAAGGAGGATTCATAAAAAGAGATAGAACGAAGCACATTTTGCCAAAGCTATTCTACATACATGAGCTACAAAAGAATGATGATATTAACGTGCAACAGATTCGGTCAACTGATAATATGACTGATTTATTCACCAAATCTTCTCCAATTGAAACTTTCAAGAAGGTGCTGCACAAGACCGAGATGCAAAAACTCAAGGATGTTCTCATTTGGGAGAGTTAATACGCATTGTACTCTTTTTTCCTTATGAGGTTTTGTCCCACTGGATTTTCCTTGTAAGTTTTTTAATGAGGCAACCTATATGTGTATGGTTAGAGATGTGTACTCTTTTTCCTTCACTAGATTTTTCCCACTTTCTTTTTTCTAGTAAGGTTTTAACGAGGCATATTATCTATCTAGACATTCAAGGGGGAGTGTTATAAATGTATTTACATTATAGTGAATGTCTATCAAGATCTAATAAGATCTAGTTGATATCTATCAGGATTTGATGTATTTGTCTTTTAGTGTGAAACTAGGGGCAAATTCCCCATATAAATAGAAGGGCTTCCTTAATTGTAAATCATCCCTCAAGAGAAGAAATAAGAATTACTCTCGCTATTCTCTCTACTCTTCTTCTTTATTCTTTATTAGTTTATAACAATTAAAGCATTTATAGGTAAATTTTGGTGGAACAAATATTTTTATAACTAATTTTTCGATGAGCTTTAAAGATGTCTAATAATCACAAAAGGCCAGACTTAATTGTATCATTCTAATATTTTAATTATCATATTATTTTGTTGTAGTTTTTATTCTATTCAAGTTTATATTGTAGATGAATATTAGCGTGAATTAGCACACATGTCATGATCGATATGTGTGCTTCTTGGTATTGTTTCTTAACTATTTGATATATTACACATTTCATAGTTGTTGGTGTTTCAAGTTACTGTACCCAAAGTCATTATGCATGTACACTTTGGCTCATTGACAAATAAACCCATCCTATATTTGATGTACACTTTGACACATTGAGCAACAAACCCATTCTATATTAGATTTATTACATTTGTATCCACTGAAAAGCTGCACTTTTTAAGCATATAGGGCTCACTTCTTTTTGCTTTTTATTTTTGCTTTCTCCATGATTTTATTATATTATTCCTAATTAATTATTATATGTCATTTACATATTATAAAAGTAATACTATTTAATAAAAAATAAAATAGATATTTGTGACATGTCTGCTTTAGCTGCTTCAACCGTAATTTTACTATTTCACCCCTAATTAATTTTTTAAGTCATTTAAATATTAAAAAATAATAATATTTAATAAAAAGTAAAATAGATACAAAAATAATAAATTAACCATTGATGTTTTAAATTAACTTGACATCTTATATGAGGCTCACTTTTCATATCTATTGTTTTGTGAAAATTTTGACTTTCAAAGTCGCCACTTAATTTATTTGAAAAGGAATTAAGAAAACCTTTATACGATACTTTAAACGATCCAAAACAGAAAAATCATTTAGATTTGAAGATTCTGAGTAAGTGGTTCCTATTAATATTTTAGGAAGGTTTTAAGGCACCTAAAACGTCCGCTAACTTGCGGTTATTCGGACTGTTTGAAAGTATCCTTTGACTAACTTCAAAAAATTGATTGTTGAAAAGTGATTGATTTAAAAATATTTTGATGTTTATGCAAAATCAGTTTTTAGCGACTTAGTTAGGAAGTTTAACTAGGTTTGAAGAAAACAATCAACAGGAAAACATAAGAGATAAAAGAAAGAGAGAGATCTAGAGCCCTTTGGGCCCAAATCAAAGAACTCATTTGGGCTTTTTTGCCCACCTGTATCTATCCTAAACTAGCCTTTTTGGGCTTTTAGCCCACGATCGATTTCACCTGTATTACTTTAAACCTTTGTCTTCGAGACCCAAATGAATAAATAATAAACTAAATAAATAAAGAACGATAATAAATGAATAAATAAAACATGAAACTTTCAAGTCCCTTAGCCGCTGTAAAGATGGGACTTTAATTCATTCACCTTCTTTCAATTCTTTTTATTTGTACACCATGCAATTCATTTTAAACTTTCTTTGGGGCTTGATTCAAAAGAGAGGCCTCATTGAGTCATTCATGAAATGCAAAGAGAGAAGGAGTCTGTTAGACTCCGAAGCGGGTGCATGCAAATGAAAGAGAGAAAGAAAAAGAAAGGAATTAATGAGTATTTCGAATTAGGGATTAACATGCTAAAGAAATTTATGACACAGTGAAAGATTCAAGCATAAATGTGAAAGAAATACAACAACAAAGTAACATGTCGAATAATACCATAAACAAGATACTCCAAACAACACACTAAAAACATAACCTTGTAGACTCGGATTAACCATATAACACAAATCTGCTTCTTAAGTACCACCTAAATACCAAATACTAAAAAAAATGTGGCCTCCTACTATGTATTAGGCAGTGATTATAACCCCGAATGCATGTCTCAACTATTGCAGGAACATGGTGAGGGCAACAGGAAAGAACTTTCAGCAGTAGCTAAAGAATAACTGTAACATGTTCTCCTAGAAAACTACTCTCAAAATATGGATTCGAATAGTGTTGTGAAGAAATAACTTATCAAGGGCATTTTTCCTTATAGAAGCATTAGAAAAAATTTAATTTGTGCAAAGATATGTTACAACTGCGAGTCAACATAAATGACATAATTTGCATAATAATAAGCTGCACATTGTAAATTTAGCAGGATGCAAATGTTGTATAGAAGATATCTTAAAAATAAATTGGGGAATGATCCGCAAAATCAAACCAGACAGGTAGATTTTCGGCAAGTTCATGCAAGGGTTCGTCAGCAATACTTGTTCTAATCCCTTTTTCCAATTTCAAAAGAAACTAGAAAAGGTGAATCGGTGAAGAACTCTCAAGAATAAGAGCACTGACTTTGAAACAATTTGAGAAAGGGAACAAAAGGAGAATGCAAATCGTCCAACATCAAGGTAAAAATGGGTCACTTCACAAAACTGATTCTAATTTCAATCCTAACTCCCCCTTTGAGTCTTTTTTGAAGTGGAAAAGGTGAATCAATGAGAACTTCCAAGAATAAGAATACTAATATTTTAACCAATTCATGAAAAGATTCAAATCGTGCGAAGATGGATCGAAAATTGATTTTTTAACCTTGATTCCAACCCTCTTTCAAGTTTCTTTTAAAGCCAAAGGGTGAACCTGGTGAAAACTTCCAAGAACAAGAATACTAATATTTGAACCAATTTACAAAATGGTTAAACTCACGAGAGGATGGATCAAAAAATTGATTTTTTAACCTCGATTCCAACCCCTTTCAAGTTTCTTTCGAAGCCAAAGGGTAAATCTGGTGAAAACCTCCAAGAACAAGAATACTAATATATGAACCAATTCACAAAAAGGTTCAACTCACGAGAAGATGAATCAAAAAATTGATTTCTTAACCTTGATTCCAACCCCTTTCAAGTTTCATTCAAAGCCAAAGGGTGAATCAATGAAAATCCCCAAGAATAAGAATACAAAATTGATTTTAACCTTGATTCCAACCCCTTTCGAGTCTCTTTTGAAGCCAAAGGGTGAATCTGGTGAAAACTTCCAAGAATAAGAATACTAATATTTGAACCAATTCACAAAAAGGTTTAACTTAGGAGAAGATGGATAAAAAACAAACACTTTCTTACATTGATTAAAAAGTTCTAAATACAACAACAACATCCTTCACTATTAAAGAAATATGAAGCCATATTCTCAAATGAACAAAAGAGGCTCAAATAGTTGCTCAACGCAATACAGTAACATTATTAGAGCACCATCAATCCTACGGCCTTTTAAGGCCTCTACAACAAGCAACAACATACAACGCAATAATCGAAACCAAAACTACTACGGTTACGACCATTACAACACGAGAACAAAGGAGGAATCGAGTATTGACCAATTTTTGGGTAGAAAAATAAGATAATGAGCTAACGTCGAGATCTGTGCCACCACTGGAAATCGGCATTATCAATTCAGGAAACTCTGATTAGCTGGCCAACTTTTAAAAAGAAGAAAGAAAAGAAAATTGTTACTAAAAAGAAACTGTTTGCTCTGAAAATTTTTTTTTGCCTCTCCAAAAACCCCCATCAAGTCTCTTTTAACCAGCCTTTTATAGAGAATAATCTAGGGTTTCTTTTAGGGCTTCGACCGTTGTGGAAAAATTAAAATAGGGGGTACTTTAGGGATTTTCCCATTGAGATATTTTGAAAATTGAAACTGGAAGGTTGGGTTTCATCAACAATTGTACCAATTTTTTGGATTTTCTTGAAGAATTTCAAAATTGGTAATATCGGGAAAGCAAAATTACTTCTCAACCAATTTCAATTGGGCACATGCATACCTTTATGGTACAATCCTAACAAATTCAAGCTGGATTTGGGTAAAATATTAATTTGAACATTACATCAGCTGCCACCTTGATGTTTTTCTAGAAGATTCACATCCTTTTTGTATAAATTCATGTGAGAGACATGTGAGGGGTTGAGGTGATTATTGTACGGTCGGAGCCGGGTCGATGGATTCAGGGTTAGTTTCTTGGTTGATGGCTGTTCTCCCATTGAAATTGTGTTATCGTTTTGCTGTTAAAAGGGAATAGGGGTTTGGGTTGAGTTATTTTATGTGGTCTGCTGTTGTAGGAGTTTTATTGGTTTATTAGAGAAAGAGAAAGAGATGGGCTACTGATTGTTGGGAGATTTGGGCCTGCAAAATTATGTTAAAATTAGGGTCATTTAATAACCCCAATTAGATTTAATTGGGGTTAAAATAACACCAATTAGATTTAATTAGGTTAAAATAACCCTAATTAAAATAGGAATTTGGTAATTTTTGGAATTATTTTGAAAAAATCTCAATTAAACTAAAGGTTATTTAAAATAATAATTCCAATTTAGAATTTATCCTATTCTATTTAAATTTTGGTCAAATTAAAAGTTAATTGGCCAATTGCATTGCAATTGTGGTCAATTTAGTTTTAATTGTAATCAAATTTAATAGATTGGTTAAATTAAATAGAAATTTGATAAGAATTAATTTCTTCTTTAATCCCGGGCTTCTTGATTTAATAAAAATTCAACAAATATTTTTTAAACAAATTATTTTCAAGAATAAGTTATATTTAAATCAAGATTTTAATCATTTGAATTTGTTTTCATGACAAACCTTGATTAAAATTTGATACTTTATAAAAAAAATAGATATTTAAGTAACAAAATTATATAATTTAATATTGTAATATATAATCTCTACTTAAAATGACAAACTTACTCAGATAAATACTTTTGAAAAAATTATTTATTCGATAAAATAAATATTTTAATTTTTTTAAAAATCAAAGAAATTCGGAATTAAACTTAGTTATGGAGGGAAAAATTTAGGTGTCAACAACTGCCCCCTCCCTTTGGGTAGGGTGGATGCAAGTAACCCTAGAAAAAGGGAGGTTGACGTTCCTAATTTTTGTCCGACCATAAATTCATTTTTGAAGGAGGTTGACTTTCGCACGAGTTTTATGGAGTTATGGCCCGACGTCGATATCAAGTTTCCTACATATCTCAGGTTGCATGAGAATTCAGGCCACTTGTAGTTCATGAAGCTTGATTTAAAATATGATTTATACAAAATTCACAAGCTATCTTGATTTTGGAGTTTTTGATGTAATCGAAAAGTGGAGAATAAAGGGATTTGGGGTGGAGGGGTTGGAATGCAATCGAGTTTTCAAAATAGACCCTAGCCTACATATCCTTGAGACTCGGGGAATCATATTACTTATAGTTCACTCAAGCAGTAGAAAAAATAGTCTTTTATTTTATACGATCTTTGGCTCGGGGTGAGTCACAAGTTGATTGAGTTGCAGAAAAAAGGTTTGTAACCTATTAACCATGAATTGGGATCCTTTACATCTATTAGCAAGAACTTACCTGGACATAATTTCAAAAACTCTAAGTATGTCATCACCCGAATTTGAAAGAAAGAGAAGGTTACCCTCGGCTTGAGTTTAGAAATATTTCAAAGGTGAATCTGAAATCGAAATATCCCAAAATACCCATATTCCTTCTAATAGGGGTGTGGTTAGATGGTGGTGGTGATCACCCTTTAGTTCGCGTCTGGAGATTTGACGTCCCCCTAGACTATGTCCAGTTTTGCTGCTAAGAGAAGTTCCATATTGTGCTGCGTCCTTTTTATAGTCGTCTGCACTTATGGTTTTGATTTGAGATGTTTATCCTCTCGTATGCTCTCGACAATGTCTCAAACAAAAAGTGTTAGTACTAAACATAATTCACGAAAGAAGTATGCAGTCTTTTATCATATCTCCACGTGGGTTGTCATCCTTTCATGTACCTGTCCGAAAGGAAATAACTGGCAACAATCAGATATAATAACCTGGTTGTTGCATACTTATCTTATTTGTCGAGTGAATATGTTTTCAAAGTGGGATGGCCCTTTTGGACACCGACGACACTTTATGAAGAACGATCCCTGCAACTGCGTAATCTTATGCTGATGCGGCAACCCTTTGGCCACCTATAATGATGGTTGTATGATAGCCTTTCTGGTTATTTCCAAGAATATTTTGCATATGATCTAGGGTAAGTCTTTCGCATCTTTTGTATTGATACGACTTATAGATTTCCCTTGAATTATCAATCTTTAGATAATCTCACGCATTATTTGATGTTGGATACGAGGTAACTTACAGATATCATTTGAATTGCTAGATTGTAGGTGATCCTTTACATTATCCGACCTTGGATAAGAGATGACTTATAGATATCTATCCAATCGCTAGCTCTTAGGTATTCCTGCACATCATCTGACTTTGGATAGAATATGACTTATATATATCTCTCAAATTGCTAGTCTTTGGTTAATCCTACACATAATCGATCTTGGATATAACACAGCTTATAGAGAACTATTGGACGTATCAATTTGATAATCTCGCATATTCTCCGGTAAGGATTTAGTTGTGACTTATAGATAACCTTCAAACTATCAATTTTTGGATAACCTTGCACACTATCCGGTTAGGACGTTGTTACGGCTTACGAATGACCAATGGACTATAAACTCATAGGTAATCTTGCACACTATCCTATTTCAAATACCATGACTTATAGATGACCCTAGTATTGTCAATTACTAGGAAGTCTCAAATGTTGTTTGCTTTCAAATAGCGACTTAAAGACGTCCCTTTGAATCATGTACTTTTGATGCATTCAAATACTGATTCATAAAATGATGAGATATTCTTGACATCAGTATATGCTATCTCGTGTGTTGATAGATATTAAATTCTAATAATTTCCTCGACGCAGACGTATTCTATCTTACGTATCAATAGATATTAAATGATGTCAATAGATATTAAATGATGATGATATCCCCAATGCCAGTGTATGCTATCTCGTATGTCAACAGATATTAAATGATGATGATATCCTCGATGCCAGTGTATGCTATCTCACGTGTCAACAGATATTAAATAATGATAATATCCTCGATGCTAGCATATTCTATCTCGCATGTCAATAGATATTAAATGATGATGATATTCTTGATGTCAGTGTATGCTATATTATGTGTCAACAGATATTAAATGCTGATGGTATCCTTGATGCTAGTATATGTTATCTCGCGTGTCAATAAATATTAAATGTTGATGATATCCTCGATGTCAGCATATGTTATCTCACGTGTCAATAGATATTAAATGCTGATGATATCCTCGACGCCAGCGTATGCTATCTCGTGTGTCAATAGATATTAGATATTGATGATATCCTCGATGCCAGCGTATGCTATCTTACGTGTCAACAGATATTAAATGCTGATGATATCCTCAACGCCAGCGTATGCTATCTTGTGTGTCAATAAATATTAGATGCTAATGGTCCTTTGTGTAATGGCCCTCTTGGCAATGAAAACGATTTCACCTAAGTCCATTTGTTTGCATTTTTGCTTTCCACATGTATTGTTCTTTTTGCTTTAATGAATTTTGAGAATGAATTTCTACTCTTCTTCCTTTTGAGTGATCCTTCTGATTGTTGTATTTACTGTGCCGACTCTTTTGAATGAACCTGTGCTCAAAGTAAATATTTAATAGACACAAAATCGCTTATACTAGTGACTGCTTTTATAGAAAGATTTCTAAATACAATATAAAGGAGACAAGACACCTTTGTTTGTCCTTCATAGACAATTTAAAAGGACCTCGATAAGTCGGTATTAAACCCGTCTTTGGGGATACCCACAAATACCTTTCTTGGGCATTATGTGTTTTGGTGTGTCTCATAACCCTCTTGGAGATTTTTTGAAAAAGATTTCTATTTTTGTGTATTGATCCCTGCATACACGGAAAAATGATTAGTTTTTTGAATCAAACTACTCCGTGTTGACGTTTTTCGATCTTGGTTTGCTCCTCGCCATTTTAGGTGCTCCGTCATGTTGGTACCTCCACCCTAACTCTCTGTTTCTAATAGATGCCTAGGCAATCAATAAGTAAAAGATCTGTATAGATTTTTGAAAATGGTCTTAATTTTAGAAAATAGTTTTGAAAGTTTCTGTAAAATCTTTATAAAATCTCTGCCAGTCATGTCATGTGCTAGCTCAACGAATGTTTTTCTCTTAGTTTTGACTATATCCGACGGAGGATTCCCAAAACTCATCATCATTGTAGGAGGATTCTTCAAATAGTTCTGTCATAGTCGGAGATTGAGTCTACCTAGATTTTGTCGCAGCTAGTGACTTCAAAAGTTTAACTTTGACCTCTAGTGCTGGGAAATTTAAAATATATTCCAGTGTTTAGTAGAAATTTTGAGGCCTTCCTCAAAATTTATGCCCCAGTTTAAAGTTGTTTGATATGATATCAACTCGAGGTCCAAAGTCTTTGTTGGTCTTCGCTCTATTCGTTGGATGGTGATCTTCCTCTTGTGAATTTTTTAGATTCCTTCTCAAATATTCTGCCCCAGTTTCCATTTCCTGGGGTTACATGACCGAGCCGTTGGGGTGCCTACGTATCCCGTTGAAGTAGGAATCAGGTCAAACGTAGTTCAGGACTACTCTATGGATACATATAAAATTCTAACGGGTTGATCGAAGTTGACATAGGCTGTCTACGTATCTCATTCTTGGGAATTCAGGTCATCACGTAGTTCATACATGAAAGGAAAGGATAAATTATCCTAAGGGGATGATCAAAGCTGACAGAGGCCGCCTTCGTATCCCTTTCTTGGGAATTCAGGTCAAACATAGTTCGCACATAAAAGGAAGGGGATTCTAGATAATTACACATCATAAAACAAATACTATCATAAAGGTGATTACAAATAAACATAGTAAACGAAAACTAAAACATCCTTCAAACATAGTACCATTTTACCGCATCAAAATTGATTGGTTTGGTCCACTCTTAGCCATCTATCTCGGATAGAATCAGAGCTCCTTCGGATAGTACCTTGCGAACTATACATGGCCCTTGCCAGTTCGGAGCGAACTTACCTTTGTACTCTTCTTGGTGAGGGAATATGCGCTTGAGAACCGATTGCCCAACTTTAAATGTTCGATTTTGTACTTTCCTATTGAAGCCAGGGATCATCCTGTGTTGGTACAACTGGCCATGACACACGACAGCCATTCTCTTTTCATTAATTAACATGAGTTGCTCATAGCGAGCATGAACCTATTCTTCATTACTTAGTTCGGATTCTTGATTAATCCTTAAGGAAGGGATTTCAACCTCAGCAGGTATCACAGCTTCATTCCCATAAGCAAGTAGATAAGGAGTTGCCCGGGTAGAGGTCTGAACTATTGCACGATACCTTAGCAAAGCGTAAGGCATCATTTCATGCCATAATCTATCATTTTTGACCATCTTCCTTAAGATTTTCTTGAAGTTCTTATTGGCAGCTTTCACGGATTCATTCATCTATGGACAATATGCGGTTGAGTTGCGATGAAAGATTTTGAACTGATCACAGATCTCATTCATCAAGTGACTGTTCAAGTTTGCCCTTTTATCAGTAATGACCGATTCTGGCACTCCAAATCAGCAAATCAAGTTATTCCTGACAAAACCTGCAACCACTTTCTTGGTGACGACTCTATATGAAGTATCTTCGACCCACTTAATAAAGTAATCAATAGCAACCAAAATAAATCTATGCCCATTTGACGCAGGTGGATCTATTGGTCCGATAACATCCATACCCTAAGATATAAAATTCCAAGGTAAACTCATCACATAAAGCTCATGTGGTGGTATTCGAATCAAATCTCCATGCATCTGACATTTTAGGCACTTCTTCACATATTTGCTACAATCACTTTCCAAAGTCATCCAGAAGTAACTGGCTCTCCGAATCTTTCAAGCAAGGGCAAACCCATTTATGTGGGCCCCACAAACTCTGGTGTGCATTTCTTTTATTAAATTATTGGCTTTCGCAGCGTCGACACATCTTAAGAATCCCAAGTCTGGAGTCCTCCAAAAAAGGATTTCCCCACTTGGAAAATAATTCTTCGCCAAAAGTCAGATTGTTTTCTTTTGATTATTGCTGGCTTTTTCAGGATACATTCCCAATTCTAAATACCTTTTAATATCATAGTGCTATGGATTTCCGTTAGTCTCCTCTTCAACGTGTGCATAATACGCAGGTTGTTCCTTCAAGCTTATTTCCAAAGGATCAATGTAACTCTGACCTGGGTGCTGAATCATGGAACATATAGTGGCAAAAAATCAACAAGCTCATTCTGTATCCTTGGGATATGTCTGAAATCAACTTCCTTGAATTTTCCACATAATTCCTACACTAGCTCCACATAAGGAGTAATCTCTGCCCATTCTCCCCGTACCTGGTGAATCAACAAATCTGAGTCTCCGATGACTAGTAATTCACGAACACCCATGTCAAGCGCCAATTTGAAACCTATGATGCAAGTTTCATATTCACCCATGTTATTGGTGCACAGGAAATGTAAATTAGCTGTTACTGGATAGTGTTGGCCTGTTTTCGACACAAAACTGCTCCGATTCTTAAACCTTTAAAGTTAACCACCCCATCTAAGAACAACCTCCATTTGGGATAAATTTCTGCAAGGTCTTTTCCTACGAATAAAATATCCTCATCTAGGAAGTAAGTTCGAAGTGGCTCATATTCTTCATCAATCAAGTTCTCTACCAAATGATCTGCTAAAGCTTGCCCCTTGATTGCCTTTTGAGTCATATACACAATGTCGCACTCACTAACAATATTTACCACTTAGCTAACTTTCTCGTAGGCATGGCTTTCTGGAATATATACTTTAATAGATCCATTCTAGAAATGAGATATGTTGTGTATGAGGATAGATAATGCCTCAAATTTTGAACAACCTAGGTCAAAGCACAACACGTCCTTTCTACAAGAGCGTAACGAGCCTCGTACGGAGAAAACTTTTTACTCAAGTAGAAGATGGCTTTCCCTTTCTTACCGGTCTTATCATATTGCCCGAGGACACACCTTAAAGCATTTTTTGAGACTGACAGGTAAAGCAATAAAGGATTTCCTTCCCTCGGTGGAACCAAAACTGACGGTGCAGACAAATATTCCTTGATTTAGTCAAAAGCTTTTTGACATTCTTCTATCCACTTATTCAAGGCATTTTTTTTCAGCATCCTGAGAATTGGTTCACATATGACTGTTGACTGGGCAATGGACCTGCTAATGTAATTCAAACAGCCCAGGAAACTCATAACTTCTTTCTTGGTCCTTGGTGGCGGCAAGTCTTAAATTGATTTGATTTTGTATGGGTCTAGCTCGATGCCTCTTCTACTGACTATGGACCCCAGTAACTTCTTGGCTGGCACACCGAAAGCACACTTAGCAGGATTTAGCTTCAAATTATACTTTCTTAATCTGTTGAAGAATTTTTCCAGATGGGTCAGATGATCCGAACTCTCCCAGGATTTGATAATTACATCATCCACGTACACTTCAATCTGTTTATGAATCATATCATAAAAAATCATCTTCATAGCCCTCATGTATGTTGCACCCGCATTATTGATACCAAACAGCATTACCCTGTAATAATAAATAGCCAGGGCATGATGAAAGCTATTTTTTCTGCATCTTTCTTATCCATCAATATCTGATGATACCCAGAAAAGCAATCCATAAAATACTACATTTCATGCTTCGTACAATTATCGATAACGATGTGAATGTTGGGTAGTAAAAAATTATCTTTAGGACTGGCTCTATTTGAATCTCTATAGTCAACATAAATTAGAATCTTGTCGTCCTTCTTTGGCACTGGGACAATGTTGGATATCCATGTCGGATATTTTGTGACCTCCACAACCTAAGACTGAATTTGATTCGTCACTTATATTTTGATCTTTAGTCTTAAGTTCGTCTTGAATTTCTGCATTTTTTGCTTAAATGGATCAAACTTAGGGTTGATTGGTTACTTATGTGACACGATGTTAGTGCTTAATCCCAGCAAATCATCATAGGACCAAGAAAATACGTCAATGTACTCCCGCAATAAGTGAATGAGTTCTCTTTTTTGTGTTTCCGCTAAGTGAACACTGACACTTGTTTCTTCGATTTCATCATGATTACCCAGGTTGACTGTTTTAGTTTACTCCAGGTTGGGTCTCTCTCGGTTCTCAAACTCCTATATATCTTCCACTAGCCACTCCTCATCACCTTCTTTCCAATCATCATTATTTCTCTCACTTTGTTCATCTAAGCCTTGACATGACATGACATGACATAGACAGGTTTTAAATTACTGCTACTGTAATAAATAAACAAACCAAGTTAGATGATAATAAGATAATAAATACACTAATATAATCATATTTCAAAATAACTTCTTTAAATAAAAGGATGCCTTTTCATTGGAATTTGGGAAATAATTACTAACTATGGCTTATGACCCGCGTAAATATGGGCCCATGCCCTTTTGAAAGCAGTAAGACACGAAAAAAAATTTTGAGACATAAAAGGGTGGATCACGGGGCTTCTTCCAGATCATCTCTGATTTTTTAAAACTATTAGTAATTGACATTTCATCTACCATGATGGGCGACGGATTATGAGTAGAGTGGAGGTCCAGTTTTGCAAAGCCTCTCCTGGTGCAACCTTTTTCACCCCACTAGACTTTGGGAAATCTTCTGGCACAACATTGCATCCCTCGAGCAGATTTCCTATCCCATCCCCAAGACCATCATCATTTGATATCTCACGCATGGGAAATGACTAGTACAGGAGCGACAAGGGTCTAGGAAGACTTGCCTTTGACTTGTCCTTAATCTTATCCTCCCCTGTTAGCTGATATCCTAACCCATACTTAGATGCTTTCTCTGGGACCATAATGGGTTTAATAATTCCTTCCAGATTCTTATCCAAGCCTCAACCAGGCTAAAACCCATTTCTTAACATTACAATTGTAATCATTTTGTAGTCAAAAGGCATTAGAGCTTTGGGCGTTAGATCTTTCTTTGCAGCACTTACAATTTCCACTATATAAAAACTACTACCTTTTGAGATATCTTCAATCACTGGTACACAATCGTTGGGATGACTCACATGGATTCTTTCCTCTTGAATGACTATTTCATGATCCTCTCAAATAAACTTCAATAACTGATGAAGGATTGATGAAACTGCCGGTGCACCAGGTATCCATGGTCTTCCCAAGAGCAGGTTGTAACTAGGATGAATATCCATAACATGAAATTTAGCCTTAAATTCAACAGGTCCCATCTGGATATACAAATCAATTTTACCTATAGTATCTCTCTGTCTCCCATCAAATGCCCGCATATTTATATGGCTTTGGCAAATTTTCCCCAAATCATGGCCCATTTGAACCAAGCTAAAAAGAGGATAAATGTTCCAACCAGATCTGTCATCTATCAATACCCGATTAATCATATAGTCCCGACAAATGACAGTGACGTGTATGGTTTTGTTATGCATCACTCCCTCAAATGACAACTCTTTCTCACTGAATAAAATGAGATAACTTCCCATAACATTTCCTATCATTGCAGCCAAATTCTCGACACTTGTGCTTGTAGGAATATATGCTTCATCCAAGACCTTCAATAAAGCTTGTCAGTGGTATTGCAAACTCATTAATAGTGCCAAAATAGAAATATGGGCTGGAGTCTTTGCTAAATGCTTGACAATTGAATACTCTTTTGGTTGCATAAGCCTTCAAAATTCCTCGACCTTCCCTTCAGTAATTGTCCTTTTATGTGAATCCTTTCTATTGGTCAAATCTTTAGAAATGTAGCATCATCCAGATCGGGTCATCCCTTGGGCAGCGATGGTCTCTATAGTAAATTTCTTAGGCGGAGGAATGTACACCTGAGTTGGGGCCGTCATTACTATAAATGCGGGCTTCTTATTGACACTTAAGTTAGCTATGGATCTCTCTATCTTCTCCACCCCTTCTATCCTTTTGAACTTTTTTGAACTCACATTAGTGATGGTCTTGCTAGACACCCATTCACCCTCTACTTCAATCATGTTAACTGCAGTTCTCCCATGGTTAGACAATGTATTACTATTGATATTTGGTGCTATTACTGAAGTGTGATGACCTTCTGATCAATCAAATCTTGAATTTTATACTTTAGGCTAACATAATCCTCGGTACTATGCCCCGCCGCTCCCGAATGATAGGCACAATTTTGATTGGCATGATAAAATAGGGAGTTGGGATTAATAAGTTTTGGTTGGATAGGCTATAAATGACCGACATCCTTCAATCTCTCAGCGAGTTAGGTGCGACTTTCGGCCAACGACGTGAAGTTTAGAGGAGGTCTTTTTTTGAGGTTTGGACGTTGGGGATTATAATGGTTCTGATTAGTAGGAGGAAGTACTTGATGATAATTTGGATGTGCTTGGACATTTGTTCGGTTATTTGGAAGTGCAGCTGGGGCTGATAATTTGGCATTGGATAAATGCAAATCTATCGAGGAAACCTTTTGCCAATGCCCTCCAACTAGTCTATTTTTTCAGTTCTTGAGGCTTAAACCAATCTAAGGCTTTGCCTCTTAAGCTCCGATTGTACCAGCGCATCAATAATTCCTTTTTTTTCCTACCCCCACTATTTGATCACAATACCTTCTCAGATGGGCCATTGGATTCCCATTACCATCGAACACTTTAAATTTAGGGATCTTGTATCCTTCTGGTAGATCTACTGCAGGGTGAACACATAGATCATCATAAACTAGACCATCATTGTCCCCCGCCCCACGATATTCATTGATCCTCATAATCTCTTTATTTATAGCTAATAACTTTATTTCATGCTCGGTTCTCTACTTCTCTTTCTTATCTCCATAATGGTCTTTGTCGGGATTAGGAAAGGAATTGTAGATGTCAGGGGATATAATAACATGAGAAGGATTTAGAAAAGTATCTTGATTTTAAGGATGAGAGAAGGTTGGGTGGTAGGTGGGGAGAATATTTTGGAAATTAGAAAAGTTTCTGGAATTTAAGAGTAGATTGGTAGGATCTGAGAAGGATTTTATGGATTCGAAAATAAATTTTGTGGATTCAGAGATAGATTTGGTAGATTTAGGGATGGATTTTGTAGATTTGGGAGCGAATTTTATGGATTTGGGAGAAAATTTTGTGGATTTGGAAGCACGTTTTGTGGGTTTGAAAATGGGTTCTGGGGATTTAGGAATGAATTTTATAGATTTGGAGACGGGTTTTGTGGGGTTAGGGATGGATTTTGTGGATGCTAAGCATCTGGGTTATTTTTCTCGATTGGTGTTTTGGACAAGTTAAGGAGCAGAGATAGATGATATGTTATTTGGATGATCCCCGAGAATAGGCATACTGAGAGAGGGATCAGGAGTGGAGCCCCATGTCCTCCTGGAGCGAGAGCATTAACAGTGATGGCCAGGTTAGCCAAATCTCGAGTATGATTCATCTTCTCCTGAAGCATTTCCAATTTTCTCGCGAGTTCAGTAATCATCTATCTTTATTTTGCTATTACATTATACCTGATTGTCAATGCATTTTCTTCATCACTTCCAATTATGTTTGAATGATGATTAGGGGATGGGATCTTATGCGTTTTAGACCGGGAGAAGTAAGGATGTTCTGCCATCTTATTTTAACATAGAGTAGTTTTCTATTATCTGTAAAGTAAAATAACTCAAAGGAAGATGTGTTAGTTTCCATATGTGATAAGTAATACAAGATACTTGACAAGAAGTAACCACATAGAGTTGTTGGTGGCACAGACAAACTGATCCACGGGAGCATAGTGGATAAATTTGTCTTTGACCCAAATAAACACACATAAACACATAAGGCAATTATATCACATAAATATTATAATAGCGCGTATCCTAACTGTGGTGACCTTTTTGAGCCAAGGGTTTAGGCCTAACGGATTTTGAAGAAAATATATGCCTTTTTTAAAGCAAGTCCATTATCCCCCCAACTTTCATAGATATGTAAAAAGGCATAAATGCTTACAAAAGATAACAAAAAAGGGATACAATCTTTAGGGAAAAGGGAGATAACATGAAAGAAAATAAGGTCCACGCAAGGGAATAGAAAAACTAGCTATTGGATGCTCCTTCATTTGCCCTTGCCTTCTTAGCCTTGTTCACCTCCTGTGATGTTTGATATCAGTTGATGATTAGATGACTCCCGTACAACTGTGCCTTGTTGTCGTAGGTTATTTTTTCTATGCTATCAATCTGAGAAGCCATGAAATCATCCAAATATATTAGACACTACCTAGCATTATTAGCCTCTTGCCTGGATCGCTTCAACTCTTCCCTCAACATGCGTATGGTCAAGGAATCCTTGATGTGCATCTGTTGGTCTTTGATTTCACTTTTTTGAAATTCATCTTGAAGCCTGTGGAGTTGGATCTGATGCTCTTATTCTATATCAACAACCCGAGTGGGTATATTCAGCCCCGGAATTAATACTCCAGTGAGACTCTTCTTTAACCACTCCTTATAAGTGTCACTCATTTTGGGTTTATACTCAATACGGAGAGAGACTTCCTTCCACCCTCTTCTTCTTCATACATTTACTATGTAGTTTTTGAGCGGGGACTCGCCTTTGTCATACTCAGTGAAGAATCTAATCATCGGTGTAGTTTGGGGTGTCTCCTGCTTGTTCTCAAATTATCTAAGAACTCTGCCAGGATTGTAAGGACAGGTCCCCCTGAGACCTGGAAGCACTAGAAAAGGCCACTCACCCTCTCGAATGGTGTATCTCCCTGAATGAAGATACTTAATTGATCACTGGACGTCGCCATCCCTTAATTCCCCAAAAGTCTTAAACCAAAATTTAGGAGATACTTCCCTTTTGAACTTGTGTAGGAACAACCACATGTCATGTGATGATAGAAAGTTCCCCCTCATTTGATGATCAGACTATACCGTTCTAGGATTTTTCACTAAATGCATCATCATCCACCATTACAAGATGAGGTTGCAAACTTGAAAGAAATGATTCTCGGCTTGACACCTTCCCAAAGCTTGATATATGTCGGCTACAATCATGGGATCTAAGTTGTGGAATACCTTTTTAGAGTCATACTTCACTCCATATAAGAGTGTGTGTGTCACCGTGACAACTCTTGGATGAATTGTGCGATTTTTCTCTTGTGGAAACACCATAGTTCCAAGTAGGACTACTGCAAATACAAATGCTCTTATCTCCTTCCATTTTGCTTTCGATTCAAATTTATGTCTAAACTTTTGAAAAGAATTAAACCTTCCGAACCAGCAATACAAATCATGAAAAGGGATGTTTGCCTCATCATGTTACCCTAGCCAGGTGTCATCATCAATTAAAAAGGCCTTCTTGATCTCTTGACGGTCCTATACAACCGGGACTAAAATGTTCTTATCAGGTGTCTCTTTTCTCTTGAAACACATTTTAGTGCTCTCGTAACAAATCAACACCTCTTCAATAGTGGGGGTCAACTCAACATCTCCGAAGCACAATACCATTTCTGATCATCCCAAAAGATTGTCAGCATATGGATTATTTCGGGCTAAACATACATCTCAATCAACGAAGGTAAATGCCCTATATGTGTTCTAATAATCTTTTTCTCTTCTCCGCTCATGTAATCCCACCATAGTTTTAGGAAGTTGTTGAGTCTGATAACCATCTTGAACTTTGCAAGAGGATGCAGTTAGGCCATACCTTACGAAAACAGATAAAGATGAGTCTCCCCCTACCCCAAAGGCTAATAGATTGGATTAAACAAACATATTTTTTCTTCAACATAAATATGATTCATCTGTAATTGACTCTAGACGCAGGGAAAGTTTTCTAATAGGCCCAATACCCCATCGAGTATTGGGTCGTCCTAGGCTCATGCATAAAATAGGGTTTTGATTTTGCTCTATCCTAGGTGTCTAGAGTGGGTTTGAACTGAGTTCCCAAGTAGATAACTTAGATTTGAAAATATGAACAACCATCAGATACCTCACGTGCTAATGAACCATCGTATTTCCAATACTTTATTTGGAGTTGAACAACAGTGGTCGGGACATCCACGAAATCCCAAGACAATTTAATAAATTAATGCGGGATTATGCTATGAGATGCAATAATTAAATTCCAAAAAAAACAAAACATATAAACACGTAAGCGATTAAATAGTTAATGAAAAGATGGAATCAAACATTTGATTAATACATAGTTAAAATCCCCAGAGTCGCTATTTCTGTTTTACAAAAATTTTGACTTGAAGAATTACCACTTAATTTATTTGAAAAGAAATTAATAAAACCTTTATACGATACTTTAAACGATCCAAAATAGAAAAATCATTTAAATTTGAAGATTTTGAGTAAGCAGTTCCTATTAACATTTTAGGAAGGTTTTAAGGCACCTAAAACATCTGCTAACTTGCGATTATCCGGACTGTTTGAAAATATCCTTTGACTAACTTCAAAATATTGATTGTTGAAAAGTGATTGATTTAAAAATATTTTGATGTTTATGTAAAATCAGCTTTTTAGCGACTTAGTTAGGGAGTTTAACTAGGTTCGAAGAAAACCACCAATAGGCAAACATAAGAGATAAAAGAAAGAGAGAGATCTAGACCCCTTTGGGCCCAAATCTGAGATCCCGTTTGGGCTTTTTGGCCCACCTATACCTGTCCTAAACTAGCCTTTTGGGGCTTTCAGCCCACGATTGATTTCACCTGTATTACTTTACAACTTTGGCTTCAAGGCTCAAATGAATAAATAATAAACTAACTAACTAACTAAATAAATAAAGGACGACAATAAATGAATAAATAAATCATGAGACTTTCAAGTCCCTTATCCGCTTTAAAGATGGGACTTTAACCCATTCTCCTTCTTTCAACTCTTTGTATCCGTACGCCATACAATTCATTTTAGACTTTCTTTAGGGTTTGACTCATAAGAGAGGCCTTATTGGCCCATTCATGAAATGCGAAGAGAGAAGGAGACCTTTTAGACTCCGAAGCGAGTGCATGCAAAAGAAATAGAGAAATAAAAAGGAAGGAATTAATAAGTATTTCGAATTAGGGATTAACATGCTAAAGAAATTTATGACACAGTGAAAGATTCAAGCATAAATGCGAAAGAAATACAACAACAAGTAAAACGTCCAATAATACCATAAAAAAGATACTCCAAATAACATACTAAAAGACATAACCTCGTAGACTCGGATTAACCCTATAACACAAATTTGCTTCTTAAGTACCACCTAAAAACCAAATACTAAAAACAACGTGGCCTCCTACTATGTATTAGGCAGTGATTATAACCCCGAATGCATATCTCAACTATTGCAGGAACATGGTGAGGGCAACAGGAAAGGACTTTCAACAGTAGCTAAAGATTTACTGTAACATGTTCTCCTAGAAAACTACTCCTAAAATATGTATTCGAATAGTGTTGTGAAGAAATAACTTATCAAGGCCATTTTTCCTTACAGAAGCATTAGAAAAATATTTATTTGTGCAAAGATATGTTACAACTTGCGAGTCAAAATGAATGACATCATTTGCATAATAATAAGGGGCACATTGTAAATTTAGCAGGATGCAAATGTTGTATAGCAGATATCTTAAAAAGAAATTGGGGAATGATCCGCAAAATCAAATCAGATAGTTGAACAAGAACAAGAATACTAATATTTGAACCAATTCACAAAAAGATTCACCTCACGAGAAGATGGATCAGAAAATTGATTTATTAACCTTGATTCCAACCACTTTCAAGTTTCTTTCGAAGCCAAAGGGTGAATGAATCAATGAAAATCCCCAAGAATAAGAATACAAAACTGATTTTAACCTTGATTCCAACCCCTTCAAGTCTCTTTTGAAGCCAAAGGGTGAATCTGGTGAAAACTTCCAAGAAGAAGAATACTAATATCTGAACCAATTCACAAAAAGGTTTAACTCACAAGAAGATGGATAAAAAACAAACACATTTGTTACATTGATTAAAAAGTTCTAAATACAACAACAACATCCTTCACTCTTAAAGAAATATGAAGCCATATTCTCAAATAAACAAAAGGGGCTCAAATAGTTGCTCAACGCAATACAGTAACGTTATTAGAGCACCATCAATCCTACGGCCTTTTAAGGCCTCTACAACAAGCAACAACATACAACACAATAATCAAAACCAAAACTACTACGGCTACGACCATTACAACACAACAAAGGAGGAATCGAGTACTGACCAATTTTTGGGCAGCAAAACGGGATAATGAGCTAACGTTAAGATTCGCCACCACCAGAAATCAACGTTATCAACTCAAGAAACTCGGATTAGCCGACAAACTTTCAAAAAAAAAAATTACTAAACAAAAACTGTTTACTCTGAAAATTTTCTTCCGCCTCTCCAAAAATCCCCTTCAAGTCTCTTTTAACCAGCTTTTATAGAGAATAAGCTAGGGTTTCTTTTAGGGCTTCGACCGTTGTGGAAAAAATTTAAATAAAGGGTACTTTAGGGATTTGCCCATTGAGATATTTTGAAAATTGAAAATGGAATCCTACTACAGCTTGGGTCTCATCAACAATTCTACTAATTTGTTGGGTATTCTTGAAGAATTTGAAAATTTGGAATATCGGGAAAACAAAGTTACTTTTCAAGCAATTGCAATTGGGAACATACCTACCTTCATGGTACAATCCTAACGAATTCAAGCTGAATTTGGGTAGAATATTCGTATGACCATTACATCAGCTGCCACTTCGATGTTTTTCTAGAAGATTCGCATCTTTTTTGTACAAATCCGCGTGAGAGACATGTAAGGGGTACAAAAAAGAGGGAAACAATTAGGTTGAGGTAATTATTATCGGTCGGAACCTGGTCGACGGATTCGAGGTCGGTTTCTTGGTTGATGGCTGTTCTCCTGTTGAAATTGTGGTGTTGTTTTGCTGTTAAAAGGGAATAGGGGTTTGGGCTGGGTTATTTTTTGTGGGCTTCTATTGTAGGAATTTGTTAGGTTATTAGAGAAAGAGAAAGAGATGGGCTGCTGATTGTTGGGAGATTTAGGCCTGCAAAATTGTGTTAAAATCGAGGTAATAACCCCAATTAGATTTAATCAGGTTAAAATAACCCTAATTAAAATAGGAATTTGGTATTATTTGGAAAAAATCTCAATTAGACTAAAGGTTATTCAAAATACTAATTCCAATTTAGAATTTAGCCTATTCTATTTAAATTTTGGTCAAATTAAAAGTTAATTGGCCAATTGCATTGTAATTGTAGTTAATTTAGTTTTAATTATGATCAGATTAAATGGATTGGTTAAATTAAATTGAGATTCGATAAGAATTAATTTCTCCTTTAATCCCGGGCTTCTTGATTTAATATAAATTCAACAAATATTTTTCAAACAAATTATTTTCAAGAATAAGTTATATTCAAACCAAGATTTTAATCATTTGAATTTTTTTTCATTACAAACCTTTATTAAAATTTGATACTTTATGAAAAATAGATATTTAAGTAAAAAATTATATGATTTCGTATAATTGAATAAGATAATATATAGTCGCTACTTAAAATGACAAAATTACCCAGATAAATACTTTTGAAAGATTTCTTTATTTGATAAAATAAATATTGCAATTTTATTGAAAATCGAAGAAACTCGGAATTAAACTTAGTTATAGAGGGAAAAATTTAAGTGTCAACATCTATTTTTTATTGTGATTTTGTTATATCACTTCTAATAAGCTACTATGAGTAGTCTAAGACCTATTTATTTCGCTGCTTTAATCGTGATATTTCGTTGATTTCAAAATTATACGTGTCACTTCAATTGGAATAGAAAAAAATGTATCATAAATCTCAAAACTGAAAAAGTTAAATTATTTTAAAAATATAATTGACTATCAATGTCACAAAAGTTCGGACAAGGAGATTATTATAATTTCAATAGCTAACAGATTAGAATATTAAATTATAATGTAAAAAAAAGTATCACAAATTACAATAGCTAACAACTTAAAATATCTAAAAACATATTAAAAATATAATTAATTATCTAAATTTTATTTGTTTCAAATCAATTGAAGCAAAACGATAATGTATATTGAGCCTGTGCTGTCACGGGCCCTTTGGTATACATATATATATATATATATATAAAGTGTATAAAAATTATATAATTGTTGTATAAAATGTGTAAAAAAAAGTACTATTATTGTATAAATTATGTATTGAAAATGTATAATTTTTGTATAGAATATTTATATGTATAAAAACTGTATAGAGAACTACAAGAAAAAGGTCTACTTAAGACCAACATTCAGGGATAAGTCAATAATTTGGTCTCTAAAAGTATACATATTAGGACGAAATTAAATTTCGGTCCCTAATTGTGCATTTTTGGGAAGGAATAAAATTTGGTCCTAAGAAAATTATTAACTGGTCCCTATTAATAGAAGTGCTGCCAAATTATTATAATATTATAAATTTTTAATAAAAATAATATATGCTCATCAAACTTAAGGCGCCAAAAAGGAAAAAACTCTCTGTATTCTCCAATATCACGCCCTAACTATTGTTGCTCAAAATTTTCATTGGCAATTTTCCCATTGAACGCTACCGCCAGTGATTCCGTCAAGTTTGTTTAATTCTGGCAGAGACGTCGCTTTTTGCTCCATCATTGGCAACCATCCTTCCTATTTCACTTTGTATTATCTTCATTCTCTTTATTTTACTCGACCTGTACAATCTTCAGTAGGCCAGTCAAACCTATAACTTGATGTTAGAACTCGATTACTGATAAGTATGGTACTCCTATTTCTTTTATTTTTTTGGTGAAACCAGCAGAAGTGATGGATGCTTGATAAATGTAGCATAGGGAATGAGAGCTCCATCAATAGTAAGTCACCAAACCCACTTGCTGGTGGCAACCGTTTATTCACTAAGTCACTTTTTCGACATTCCTCTTTGGTAAATTTCTCTTCTTTATATCAATTGCTTGCTAATTGAGTTGTGTTAGTCCAGTTATGTTAGATCCGGTGTTTGAAAAACTTAAATTTGTTACTATAAATGATGAATTATTGAGGAATTTATGTAGGTCATGTGAACTAGTTTGGCATTGAAGCATAGTTGCTTATTTTGCTATTTAATGTTGATGATTTGGGTTAGTTATATTAGTGCAAAAAGGAAATACAATAAGTACTTCTATGTTTTTGTTTTATTTTGTTTGTTGCATGTTTTATTATGGTATGGATGTTTGATTGCTTATATTAATAAATGTTTTTGAAATTTTCGTGGTGGTGTGACTTTGACTTATAAAGATATAAACCAAAGTTAGGAAGGTTATCATATACATTCTAAAGAAAAATAGAAGTTATTCTGTTCTTTGGGGAGATGTGTGGAAACATTTGGTATTGGACATGTCCAATTGTGTTGAAGGTTGCAAACAATAAAATGTTGAAATTTAAGAGCACATGGTGTTTCTATATATTGTAAGAACTGCAAGGTTATTCCGAATGGGCACTACAACTCAACATAAGCCCTTGGTAATGTATTTAGAGATTAAAAGAAATAGAAAGAAAAATATAAAGAGAAAGAGAAAGAGAAAGAAGAGGGCCTTAAATGAACATAAGCTGGAGGTTTGGAGACAGACGCAATCTACTATCTTATTCTTCAATTTTACTATTTTTTGTTGTTGTTCTCTTCTTCATTTTTATTGGTGTAGATTCTTTATTATTGTATTTGCTTTACATATTTGATTTTTGATATGTTTTACTTGAGTTGAGGGTCTATTATAAAGCTCTCTACCTTCTCAAGGTAGGGGTAAGGATGCTTACACACCACCCTTCCAGGCCTCATTTGTGATATTACACTGGGAATGTTGTTGTTGTGGAAGTGTTTTTTTATGTCTACAGTAAAAGTAAGAGCTTAATGTGTTGGTCTTCTGGGAACGTTTATGGTTGTGATGTCATGGTTGGAAACAATGGTAACATCCTGCTAATATAGTGAAGTGAATGATATTGATCCATGTCTGATTTGTTTCTTTAAAAAGGTTAATTCATGTTTGATTTGAATATCATCTATTAAGAGAATGCTATTTTCACAGGTTCTTGCTTGTGATTTTCTCTAAAACTTATACCTCTTCTATTTATCTTATATGAATTTTGTCCTAGGTCTCTTTCTAAAAAAATAAAATAAAATCCTAGGTGTAAATGAAAATTCTTAATAGGGTAGTATTTTGAAATATTAAAAGATTAAATATTATGGTCTCTTTATCTAGCTGAAGAACTTGAAATTTTCAACATTTGTATGATCTTTGGAGATTTTATATTTTCTTGATGTGTATTGAAGTTTTGAGTGGAGATTTACCAAGTGAGAGCAAAGTTATCAGATATTCCTCTTGAACCAAGAGCTACTACGAGTGATCATGCAACAGAGTACATTCCTGTACTTCGCTTAGGTGCTTGGTTGCCCTGTTGCTGGATCTTTAGTCCAAAATTTTTTCAATGTCTTGAAATCTATGGAAGAGTAACATTTTTTGAAACCAAATATCTGGCGCCTTCGTTGCTTTGTTGCTGGATCTTTAGTCCAAAATTTTCTCAATGTCGTGAAATCTATGGAAGCGTAACTTTTCTGAAAGAGGCCATGATGATACTTGTTAGTCGGCGCATTTACACAAATGGCCTTTTCTAAGGACACTGTCTAAATTGTCCTCATTTTTGTCCAGGCATTGAGATATCCCGACCAGTATTTTGGCTTGGAAAAAACCAAAATGGTCTGTGTTTTGAGGCCTTCTCCTTCACATGCAACCTATTCTTTTGCAGTCATGGCGTGGTTACCTTCTCTTTGCCTCATTAGAAAATTGAGATCCGAATCCTATTTTCCAAATTTCCTTCTGGACAGCCCGTGAATCAAACACATAACCTTTTTTGATAGAAATAGATCAATAACATCCTTTTATGCACCCATTGATTAGTCTTTAATGGAAAGTAGTTCTTTGGAATTGGGATTTTTCAACTCTCTGTGTTAGAATGACCTGATAACTAACTACACCAGGCAACCTTTTCCATATACATGTTTTTGCATATGAGTATATGTGAATTTGTGCTTCTGTTTCAATCATGTTTCTATATTGTGTGTGTCATGCATTTTTGTTTACATGCATGCATGAGTCTAAAATTCTAATTTATAATGTAACTACACTAATCACATGTCAACCGAGTCTAACGTTACATCTTTTAACAATAATAACTTTAACAATTATCGCATTTAAAATTCAAAACTAGTTTAATTAACATTATTTCAAAAAATAACACACGAGTTATAAATAAAGATGTAGACACGATCTGCATATAAATAATAAAGTACACATGATAAATAATATAAAATCCAGGAGAATAACTTTATTCATGCTTTAATTCACAAAAAAAACTTATAAAATGATACAAAATTGGATAAGAACTTGCAAAATTAACTGATTAAAGGAGGCACAAACGACGTCACTAAAAACTCGGCAGGAACTCAAAACTCAAACTCTTCCTCTTTTCCGCTCTTTTCCCTTCTATTTTTATTGTTGTCCTCTATCTATTTTTTTTCCCTTTTGTTTTCTTTTGTTTCTAACTCTTTTCTTTTATTTTTTCCCCCACTGTTCTTCCTTTATTTTTTTTCCAAGTTTCTCCAAGTTTTCTTACTTCTTTTCTCTTTTTATGTTTGTTTTTTTCTCTAAGTGTCCTCTATACGTTTTATTCTTTTTCCTTTCGTGTGTGTTATATAAGTGTGTAGGATTAGGAAGTTGGGGGGTTGAGAAAAAGGTTGGGGTGGTTTGGATAGTTTCGGATAATTGTTTTTAAAAAATTTAAAATATATATAAAAGAAATAATAATAACAAAAGAATATTAAATAATTAATTTATATTTTAAAAAATACAATAAAAATTTATAAATAGTCTAAAATAAATATAATTAAGATAATACTAAAACTACTAGCTTATTTATTAAAATTAAAAGGGAAATATATTTTGATTTTTTCGTATTATTTTAAATAAAATAAAATATCCCAAAACGTAACTTTGTTTATTTATTTATTTTCAACTAAAACTTAAAAAATAAGAGCTAAAATAAATATCGGATAAAATATAAATATTTAATGTCAAAAAATAGGTTAAAAACTTGGGGAGGGTAAAAAATACTTGTCTACAAGATCGGGGTAGCAGAACTCTGTGGGATCGGAATAGGCCCCATATCTCCATCATGCTCAAGCCGAGGCTCAGGGGAGAGCCCCCTAGCACTACCTTTGGAATGAGTAGATCCTTATGTTTGCCCTTTATCTCAGGCCCATCAACGGCTTGCAACTCGCCCTTTAGATTGAGCTCCTTCCTTGAATGATAGCTCTGTATCCCCAACCTCACGGGATCTAGTCCTCTCCATCTACATTAGAAAGAGTGAAATAGATTTAGAACATAGGGTATGAAAGAACCTACACGATAAAGAACAAAATAAGGAAAGTTTCCTAAAGATATCTTATAGCCTCTTAAAAATAGATATATTTATCTACATATCGATTCACGAAACTCTACTAGACACTCTGTTCTTATGTCGATGAGAGCAATGAACCTGGATCTGACACCAATTTGTTACGACTCAAAAAACAAGGGTCATAATGACACTTATCGTGGCAAGCCTTGACAAGTAAACCTATCACCCAAACTGATATGAAAAGGGAAAACAAAACAAAAAGACAAGGTAAGGCTTCTAGAACAAGCCGAACCACACATATATAAAATAGCTAAAAAATACATAACATACCATAAACCTCTCAAAATCCAGTGTCATAGTGTAAGAACCAACTAAATACATCTCTAAATCAAAATATACGACTGATAGTCCAAAAGAAATATAATATGTCTCTAAATAAGAAAACAAGACATAAACTAAACAAGAGGAGCTAGTAGATCAATTCTGGAAGCATAGATCAACAGCTACCTCAAAAATACTCAAACACCACCTGAATCAATTATTGTGCGGCGCACTGAACCTGGATCTACAACAAAAGAGCGTAGTAGGGTGAATACAGTCCAGATGTACTTAGTAGGTATCATAGGCCGACTGAGAAAAATACAAAATAAAGTATATAAAACACATACTATGGGCATGTCACCTACAATAAAAAAATATCTCAAATGGTAGCCCACACAGTCTCCACTAATAGTTCTACAATATACACATTTACCAAAATACAAGTACAAGAAAGAAGAACAAATAGATAGATATCACATTAAGATCGAAAATACAACACAAAAGGTACACAATGTATGAAATGTATTAAAGACCATGATGATGATATGGTGCACGAGATTGTCGCACAACCTCTTTATATATCTATTGAACTGTGCAATTGAGCTAGCACCCATAGAGGGTTCGTCAACCCATATACAATCCAATATCCAATTCTAATCCAATATCTTTAACTCCTCTATGACATATACATTGGTAGAGGTTTTTAAAGATGTCATATTTATAGTTAGAAAAAACCAGTATTTCTGCGGTGGTACCAATTTTTAATGAATATGCATGATATAGCATGTAATCCTCACAAACAACCATAATGAGAATTTTCAAATCCAACCAATATTCAAACCATGTAAGCCAAAAATCACTCATTATGACAACCATCCATAAATCTAATATAGTCCATAAATTAATAGAGTAGATATACAATAATATGCCATTTGATACCACACAAATACCAACTTAGAGATTTTTCCACCAAGAAGAATACAACTAATTACATAAATACCAGGCCAATAACATTATATAAGACCCCCACATGATCACACATAGCAAATAATGTCTCAAAACCACCAAATTACAATAATATAGGCCTCCATACATGCACAAAACAACAATAAAACCATTCCATGGTTAATTCCCACACCCATAACATGATTTAATACCAATATTAACAACTCATCCCAGTTTGAAGGAAGTTAAATCATAACCTACCTCAAATGAAGAGAACCCAGTCTAAAAAGCCTTCAACACAGAGTTTCTCCTCATAAAGGACCCAAGAATCAACTAAAACATACAATATAGAATCTACACGTCAAAAAGAAGCGAATAATATCCATATTGTCTATTTATGAGTCGGGGTCAAAACGGACCCTCGAAATGAATTTTTGAAAAAAAAGGGTAATCCAAGAATTTTAGTCAAAAAATATATTACCCATGACTAAAGAAAACCACAGAAATAAACTTAAGTTAAAATAGGTTGAAATTTGAGTTTAGATTGAAGAATTACTAATTTAGGACTTTTGGGCCAAAACCTCAAAATTCAATTTTTAATTTATGTTTTAACAAGACTTTAATAATAAGAATTAAAAAAAAAAGAATTGAAATAGGGATTTGGAATTTACCCAAGCTAGAAAATGGAAGAAATCGCCCAAGAACACAAAAACTCAAGCTCAAAGTCTAAAAAATGATGAAAAATCATGAAAAGGACTTTATATACTACCCATCCTTGACCGCTAAAGAGACAGGTGACCGCTAAAGCGGCAGGTGACCACTTTAATGGTACGTAGTGACGTGCCAGCCCGCTTAGCGAACATGAGGCCGCTTTAGCATCCTCCGCTAAAGCAGACGAGGCGTACTAAAGTGGTAGCCCCCTAGCTGGGGCCGAGCCACCAAAGCGGCCAAGTGGCACTTTAGAGCCCACCACTAAAGCGGCTAAAATGGCGCTTTAGAGGTTGCACCAGCTGAACTTGAAAAAAATTTCAAGTCTTCGCGGCCCCTTCGAGATTCATCTGAAATTCTGTGAACACAAACTAACTATGCTAGCCTACTAAATTCGATGCTTTGAACTCAATGGTGATATAAATTTTTTTTTAAAAAATCATTTACACAAAGTTGTCCCCCGAAACTCAATTTTCCAACTTTCTGAACTGAGGGTCGAAATGAGATATAAAAATTAAAAAATCACACCAATTATATTACCAACACAAAATCGATGTTTTAGATCTGCTGATAGAGTTCGTTTTTCCATGCAGTGCATAGAAAAAAAATATTAATCGAAGTCAACTATAAAGCCTTTTTAACCATCAAAAATAAAAAACTCACATAAATCATACCAAAATGCATTGAGAATCGTGTCAATTATCCCCACACCCCAGAAATACCACAAAGCAAGCACAAAGAGGGATAATCTAATCAAATCGCATAGAAATATGTAATTCACAAAAATCACCAAAAATTAAATCGTTACACGAGGTGAGCAAATATTCTCCATAAAAAAATAGAAAATGGCCATTAATTTGTTATTCTTTTTCCTGTCTTTTTATGAGAAGAATTGTTAGCTAAGATGAGGATGCATGGTAAGAGCGTGATGAATGAAATGAGTTGATGGTGTAATATAGTTATGATGTGTGTGCATGTATAGTAATATACCAGAACTTGATGGACAAGATAAAAATAAAATTAAGTAATGAACTAAAAATATTATTTGGATGAATGAAAATTTGTCAATTGATACTATCTAATTAGTTATCATTTATGTATTCTTCTTATAATAAAGAAAAGACTTAAATAAAATGGAATATATATTTTTTGATTTTTCTATTCTTTTTAACAAAAATATTATATTTTTCTAAAATATGAATCTTTTTGATAATTTTTAAGATCAAAATAAAAATATATTAAAAATAATATAACATTCAAAACGACAAAAATATATTGAAATAAGAAAATACTTAAGCTTACAATTTTATGAAAAGATTTTGGCAGGATAAAAAATTATGTCTCCAGATAGGTAATGAGCATCTTACTTATCCTTTGCTCCTCCATGAAAGATAAGGGACCACTATTAAGCTAAGTCTGAATATACCATTTTTGAAAGAAATCTTGCACTTGATGTTTCCAGCTATATAAACTTCTTTTGAAATAAGTGAAGTCATAGTTCTTATTTTTTTTCCTGAAAATTCCACATCTGGGTTGGTATCTAAAACTGCAAGTCTGAACATAATGACACTAAGATAGTCAAATTGGTACCAGTACCAAATATATTGTTAAGTATTTCACATCGAAAAAGGGATGAGTAATTGGTCCCCTTATATGAATTTGGACAATCCTCCCCTCATGAGCTAGCTTTTGAGGTTGAGTTAGCCCCAAGATCCATTCTTTACATAGTATCAGAGCCAGACCCACCCTAAAATCTTTGTTCACCGATGTTGGACCCTCATATTATATTATCCACGCTCCAGATAACGAGGCTTGGGCGTGTGGGGTAGTGTTAAGTATCCCACATAAAAAAAGAGATGGGTAAGTGATATCCTAATATGAACTTGGACAATTCTCCTCTCATGAGTTAGTTTTTGAGGTTGAGTTAGGCCCAAGATCCCATCTTTTCATATGTATAAAAAAAAACTATTTTCAAGTCTCTTATGCATGGGTGTTAAAATGTTAAGTTGGATTTTACATTTGTAAGGTTTGATGCAAGTAAATATCTTTAAAGTTCCCTTATTTAACCCTAGGTATATCGAGGAACACCAGATATTTGCTCCAATCTGTGTATGGGCTCTAAAAACGAGTATCTTCAATTTACATAATAGAGTTTCTCAACAACCTTGGAGAGTCTTAAAGAGCTGGAAAGTAAATGTTGGGCAAAAGTGGGTTGTAGCTTACTTTGTCACTCTAGTCTTATTTGGTTCTTAACTTAAGCATCTGCATCTATCATATTTTAGTTACTACATTTCAATTTTCTACTTTGGTTTATTCACTCGAGGATTGTGTATCCTACAGTTTACTTCATTCAGAGAAAGCAGGTGCATTGGTTCATGATCTATGGATGTGTTGCCAATCGGTTTTAATTCTTTGGAAAAGCAATACGTATTTTGATTTACTTTTGTAAAAAGGGAGTTGCTTCTTTTCAGATGCCCTCAAATTTTACTTCTTTTGCCTTAGTGGACATGAATATCAACTTGGTAGCTTATTCAATATCATCTACTTCAGGGAGTAGGTAGTAAAATGAGCAGAGATTGTGAATGCTCTCTATTTAGTTGTTTATGAAAAATGGAGTGAAAAACAACAGCGTCTTGATTTGAGCTTCAAATATAGAGAATTTACACAACAGTAGAAGTTTCTTACAGATAGTTTGAAAATTTTCAAACACATAATAGCGACTTGATTTGAGCTAAAAATATTGTGGTTCATTTCTGTCTATTTCTTAGAACTTCTATAAGAAAAGTAGAATTTGCACAACAGTGTACTCATTGGACGAATAAATCATACAAACAATAATCTAACATTAAGGAAATATTTGAAGAAAATAATACCACATCGTCATGCACTAGGAAAGGCAACCGAAAACATAAAAGAGAGACAGAATATAGTTGGTAAAACTTAGATATGTAGGCTCCATATACTATGAACTTTTTCTCGGACTTTTTGATGCTATATTTTCCACTTCGCGGATCTGGTTTGTTTTCTTTTCTCCCTCTAGAGTCTTCCTTAGCACACGGAGCTCTTTTATGTAGTAGTGGAGTCTATCTATGACCAAAGCAAGAAATAATGAAAACCCTGCATTTGTACACAAAGGAAGAGGTTATTTTACGTCATATATGGATCATCATGGTCTCTATTTTAATCCATTTCAATTTAATAATAGATAGAATAATTGATTTTAAAAGTATTAGAAATTCTCTTTATTCTTTACGATAAGAGTCTTAGAGAATATTATACTAAGAACATGCTAACATGATTAAATATTTATCGAGATTAACTTATATATATCCAATGTATATATTTGCTCTTCCAAGTTCCAAATATAATGTAACAAATTTACAAAAGGAAAGATGTAAAAAGTTGGAAGACAATACTCACCCAAGAGTGAGGCTTCTAGGAGTTGAGTAGCAAATAGAACTTGATCAGTTGGATTGACCGTCCCAGAATCTGTTGCACGGTTTTGCAATAAAGTGACATTGAACAAGATTGAGACTAAAACAACGAATAAAGTTCCCCCAGTGCTCTTAAATATCACAGGTCCCCTCCCTTGCTTTGATCTATCTAATGCCATCAGAATTGGTTTTCTCAAAGGGGTTTTGAATATGAGGGTCAATATCACGACCACTTTAAGAAATACAAGAGCGAACAATGGTTGAATCATCATTGTCATTGGATATTCAAGAAAACACAACTTTTGTTGTTGTTGTTAGTGGTGATGATTTATTAGTGAGATAAAAAGAAAATATTCAACTCAAGCTCTCAATGATTGCTAGAAACAAGATTCTATATGTAAAATGCTTAGGAACTAAGAAGCAGCAAAGAACAAGGGAAATGTTTGTTGTTTCCCAACTTATTTACTTGTGGTTTGGTTTTGGAATGTGCGTGGTGCCACATAAATAGAGGCTTTTTTTATTGAACACTTGAACACGTCAAAGGAAAGCGTTTTGTTTTTGTTGCAGGGCCCAATTTTTAATTACTCTATCCCAATAATGGATTTCAATTAATCTTAAATCCAAAATAAATAGTGGCATAAAACAATTTTAATAAGGCGCTTATTTTTTTTTCTCATTTTTGTTATTTATAGTATACATAATATTCTTAAATTATTTACTAATATGAAGATGAGTAGTTTCATTCAGGATTGTACAATATTTCTAGTATAAAAAGAAAACAACTTTTCTTTTCTTTTTTTTTAAAGATCTTTTACCCTTTTTTCCCCCTACAAGTTAAGTACTTCCTTACAAAACTTTTAAAAAGGTACTATATTTGTTTGGATTTATTTTCTCTGATTTAACTTTTTCCCCGACAAAATAAAGATATCTTTTCAAATTCATTTGATAAAATTTTTCTCTACAATTTATCTTTGCAATGATAATTTATATACATGAGGTTTGCGTAACTCACATTATTTTAGTATTATTTATACAATTTTATTCTATTTGTACTTATTAGCAAGTGTACAATATCAATACTGGAGAGATCAAATCTTTGCCATCTTCGTTGATAAATTTGTACCAGAAAACTTTCTGTGATTTGATATGCTTATGAAAAAGTACAAACCTTGTCATATTTTTCACTACAGAAGTTGGTCCAAGATGGAAATTTTAGCTCCAGGAATCAACTCCCAGTAAAGGAATTAAGCAATGAAATAGCATTATTTCCCTTTGGGATTGTTATTTTCTCAATGGGCTACTTTATTGGTGGATATCTTTGAAATTAATAGTCATATCGAGCACTGTGACTTTATAGATGAGAAGCTTCGGATTCTTTCACCCCCAAAAGATTGAAATTTTATGAATCAATTGCGTTGTGGGAAATTTGGTTTGCTATTTTTCGTTTCGTCAGAATTATGAAAAGCGCCACTTGATATCCGTTTTGAGGTCAACGAGTTTTAATGGAATTTAACTTTTAAAATTCCTGTTTGAAAAAGATTGCCACCTTGCAGTTTGAAATAGAAACGAGTGGATGAGACGGGACATGTTTTAGCAACGACAAGTAGTATTAGTCACCCATCTACTTTGTTGTTCCTTAATCATTTTATGTTGATACATGCTAGCAGTTAACAGTTTTATTGATAAAATATTATCCATTAACATTTTATTGAAGTTTATGTTGGGTTCATACAAGTGTGAATGAAAAATGAACAAAAAATAGTGGAGAAGAGGAGACATCAATTTGAAAAGTATACTCCCAAAATTGGAAAATTCACTAATTCTCCACCAATGAGGAGACATCAATTTGAAAAGTGTACTCCCAAAATTGAAAAATTCACTAATTTTCCCACATTGGTGGGAGAAAGGAATTTTGGAGTGCTTATAATGATGAACATTTACTCCACAATGTAAGTGAGGCAAGAAATAAGAGATGCCTCGCTCCGTTGTCGTCGCTCGCTCGGCTTTGGGTTTGGAAAATGATCGCTGAGATCTATTTTTTTGGACAAAATTTATTTGAATTTTGAAAATACCAACAGTAACGTAGTAAATATTTTCTGTTTTTAATACTCCATTTATATGATTTCAGTTTCATTACGAAAGCATGCATGCAGAAGCTATTTCGAACAGATGTTTCAGATACATGTTTGATTCAATGAACTGACACACTTATTCATGAAATAGTGTGCCTGTTTAGAACAGTCACAATGTTTAGACGAATAGACATGAATTTTTAGAAAAGGTTACACCTTTTAGATGAATCTTTGCCATTTTTCAGAAGAGGCATCTTGTGGCTATAAAAACCTGGTTTCATCCACAGGTTTGATACGAAAAATTTTTAGATTAAAAACTCTGTTCTTGTCTCAAAAATATTCTGTATAATCACTTAAAACATTCTATGAGTTCGAAGAAATTCCAACCGTTTGAGGTACCACTACTGTTGGTCTGGTTAGCCATTTTATCCTGGGAGGAAAAATTCCACAATCTCGGGTACAGTGAGGGGGATTATTTTCTTCAGGAAAATTCGTGAATTCGAACGACTTGACTATTTTCTGTTTCATCTTAATTTCTGCAAAATAAATTACACCTCTTGGAAATGTCATTTTGAACTTGTGTTGAGGGTATTTGATATACTTCATTGTGTTCTTCTTTATACTTGAACTCAAGTTGAAGTTGGTATTGTAATATACAGATTCTGTGTATCCGAAGTACAAACAAAATAACAGTTTAGCTTAAAAATCAAATGAGATAATTAATTAACATTTTATTTGGTTTATAGTTTGAAGTAAAAAGTAAATTTGTCTACCTAATTTATGGATTGTACATTATTGTTAGATATACATTTGATTTAATATCTAAACTTACGAGCATAGAAAGATACATGGCGAATTCTTGGTCAAGACAGGAGGTGTCTAACTGGTACAAGGTTGTGGAACAAAGACGGGAATTTGGAGAGATTCTATTAACTAGGTTATTCTGCATCTAATTAATTGTGACATTCTTCTCTCTTCATAGATTCTTTCAAAGGACTGCACTAGGGCCGTAATTAGAATTATTGTTGCATAGTCATTAATTTTATTTTATGTTCTTGTAATTTTTTTGATACTACCTATTTGGGTTCTATAATTTTCTTTTCTTTTTGCATTTGATGTTTTGCATTTGCTATAGAGTGCGACTAATGCGATACTAGAAAATTTTACTTCAGGAGGTAAAGTACTTATTGAGGATGGTGTTATTTAGTAGTGTAGGGGCCACTATTTAATGCTATAAGTCAGGGGACTGAGGTTGTTAGCAATTCATTTAGTCGGTTTGAGTAGGACACATAGTTCTTTAAATACTGTATACTTTGCAGTTAATGAAATTAGTTCTATTTTCATAAAATATATTTTCCTCTCTGTCCATATCCTATTGCATGGTGAACTATCCTCCATTGTCAGATAAGGCAAATCACTATAGTGATTGATCGATTTTGCTTCATATTTTCCTTCTCACTGTGCAATGTTTTTACTTTTCTTTTTTCCTTTTTATTGTTCAGTTCATTCATCATCTTCATTTGATTACCAATGGTAATTGACAACACATTGTCAAGAAATATCAATCATAATCATATATTGTTCCTGAGTTCAGGTAATAATTAAGGAGCAGTGTTAATTTCTCTGCAATTAACAGGTTCAAAAAAGCTATTAAATTTAGAGTCGTGAAATGAAGATAGAAATTCTAAAAGGAAATAAGCTTGGGTTCATTGATGAAAGAAGGCAGGTTATGGTCCCAATCTGACTGATTTGTGCGAAAGGAACAATGCAATTGTATTTTCCTAGATCATGAACTATGTTTCCAAGAAACTACTTGGAGGAATTGTCTGTTCATCTAATATTGCATCTGCATGGAATGATCTCAAGGAGAGATTCAACAAAATAGATGGATTTAAGGGGTTAATTTTGTAAAAATAATTTTTTTTTAAAAGATTTAATGTCTCGATTGAATTTAAAATATCGAATTTAGTCTAGTAGCATATTTCGTTTGAGTTCACGAGATTCTGAACGAATCCCAAGGGCTTGATCCGTGACTTTGCATTTTTAGCAAAGTTATTGATGTAGCTATATCTGGTGTGGCCATATTAGCGGCCAAGGAACCGCTAAAGGGGTAGCCGCTTTAGTGGTCCAGACCCACTTTAGTGGACCATGCCAGACCCAAGTAACTATCGCTAAAGCAAAGTCTTGGCCGCTTTAGAGAGATACGAGACTGCTTTAGCGGCCTACCTCTTTAGGGTGGACCGTATTAGCAGTTTGTAATAACCCTTCAGGTTATTTTTCTTAATCCCACTTATTTTTACGTTTGGGTCCTATTGCACCGAAGCCTATTTCGACTCGTTAGTCTAAAAGTCAAAAATTAAAAGATATGGGTGTGGGACCCATAAATTGCCTAAATGACCTCGAATGAAAAATTTGACTTCTCTAATGCATCTAGAACATCAAATTTAGTGTGGTTAAAAAACAAATTTTGACCTTGCTGGCATCGGAGCATGGCAATCGCGACTAATGAAGGCCAATAGAGGGAGCGTGATCGCAGACCTATGTAGCATGAATGTGGTACCTTTTTGCCCAGTGGGGTTATAAATGTCCCCATTGATCGAGATTTGACCATTTTTCGCTCCCCTTTGAGCTTTAGAAACCCTAGAATGACTTGATAACCTCAAATTGATTCGTCGGAGTGAGTTAGAAACTTGATTAACATATATATATTTGTGGTTAACAAAGGATTTGAGGTAAGAATCCTTCCTTTTTGTGCTTCAATTTTTTGAATTTTTGAACAAAACCCAAAATTGCTTGAAGGCTTGATTTTAGCCTAAATAAACTTGGTTTTTACTTGATTCTAAAGGTTTATAATTCCCTAATGGTGTATGAACATTGGTTGATCTTGGAAATGTGTTTTCCATATGTGGGACTCACTTGAGATTTTTCGATGTCACTTTTGGACCCAAAGCAGAATGGTGCAATATGAGTATCGATATTCTTGTAATAATGTGTAGATTATGTTTTTGATAGCTTGGCACCTTTAAGAAGCTTCTCGAAAGGGAAACGAGAAAGCTTAGTAGATTGTTGAGCATTCTTTGGATTGGAGGTAGGCTAGGCTTACTATTTGTTAGATTAAGCTATGTTTTGATATAATTGTGATATCTTATTAAATTAGGAGGGGTTTTAAGTATTGGATTGATGAAATGCAAGACTTGGGTTATTTGAACCAGTTAAGATATTTGAATCTTAGAGGTTGAAAAGCTTGACTTATTTTCCTTTGAAATAGACTTTGTTACTCATGTTTAGCATGAGAACGCCTTAGAATACTTGATATTAGGTAAACGACTCTAGTTTCTCATTCTTAGAGTAAGTTGGCCTTAATTGCTAACACTAGTGAAGGTTTTCTTAGTTCCATTAGACTTAGTAAAAGAGATTGAGTAGAAAATCTACCTTAAGGTTTATGGTGGCTTGCTATCTATCTAAGAGTTTATTTAGATACCATAGCCTAGTCCGAAATAGAAATTGACTTAGAATACATTCAGGGATTTAGATGTGAGCTTGTTGACCCACCTTAAGGCAAGACTTATGATTAGTTCCCTTGAACCTTTAAGCTTAGTAATTGACTTGAGAGTGCCCTTTCGAGGAAACATTGGTGATTCTTGGTACTTTTTGGTTATGTAGAATGACATTGGAAATAATGCCCAAGTGGCTACGCCTTTATATCCCCTTTGGCTAAAGCTTATGCCAAACTACTAATTCTGTTATTGTGATTAAATATTGTTTGGGTTAATGAATGTGCTATTAAATGAGACCTTGACTATAATATGGCCTAAGCCATATATGATGTTATTGACCATGCTATAAATAAGCTATGTATTATGTCATGCTTTAGCCATTGTTCATACTAATAATAAATTATCTTTAGGACAATAGTGGGCCAATGAATATGCTACTTATGAGCCATTGTTCATGATACCGCTTATGGTTATGCCCAAGGTCTAAGCAACGAGATTATAGATTATGTAAGATGAGTCATTGATTATACATTGATTAAGCCATTCTTAGGCTAGTATTTGGATCGTTAACTATACTATTGCCCAAGTTATGATCATGCTTAATAATTATGGTAATAAATTATATTGGAAGTCTTTCTTATTATCGATATTAGAAATGATGATGCAAATGGTGCTAGAAGGCACACTTATTAACTATACACAATAATTCTATATAAATTATGTTTGAACTCATGTTATGCTTTTGTCTAGCAACCAAACTAGTGTTTATGCTAGAAATACTTCTTGTTGCTAACATTATGAGTCACGATACTAAAGGTTCTAAAAGGTATATTTATTGACTACATAAGAAGCCATACTAATAACCATTTTAAACCCATTAGTGCTTTGTAATATTCATGCTATATATATTTATATATTTATGAATAAATTGTCCCCAATGATGAATGATGAGATATAAAGGTATGCTTCTCCTTACTTCTCTTTTACTTTAGCCTTCGTAGGGCCTGTTATTTACTTTATCCCTTGTGGGGCTTGTATTTATTATTGACACACATATATATATATATATATTGATGTGATTATGATACCTAGAAAGGTTAGAGGATATTATGATGATATGATGATACTCGGTATAGAAGAAAAATATTATGATGATATGATGATACCCGACAAGGCCGAAGGATATGATGATGATGTGATGATACCCGGTGCGACCGGATGATATATTGATGATATTATGAAACCCCAGCAAGGCCGGAGGATATGTTGATGATATTAAGATAACTGATTCGGCTGGAGGATATGTTGATGTTATGATGATACACAATTCGAATCCAGCTAGCCCTATATATATGACAATTATATGTTTATTTATGTTATTATGTAGTTGGCTAGAATATTGACATTAGAGGTGTCGGTAATAGTCTTCTAATGAGTTATGGTATAAAGTAGTAGAGTTGTTGATTTAAGAATAAAAGATGCTGAGTGGTTGATATTAATTAAGTGGCTAATAGTGACTAGTGGATTTGTGAACCTTAATGATAAAGAGGACTAGTGGCATTGGTGGCTATTAAGAGGGATGATTAACTTATTCTGGTAGTTAGTGATAATGGGCTTAGCGATGGTGATAATTAGTTGCTATTAATGACCAAGTTTATGGTGTTAATTAGTGGCTAAGTAAGGATTTATGGATTAATGATGCTAATTAATAAAGGATGTTTGTTGATAGTTGAATAGTAAATAAGTGGTGATTAGTGGTCATATGATGAATGGTGACTAGTGGGATTATGATGGCTAGAAATGAATATTGGTTAATTATCGAATATGGTCTAATGATGAATCTTGACTAGATACTTGATATTGGCTAGTTAGTGAATAATGGTTAGTCATTGACCCCTGAATAGTGATTATGTGATGAATAATGGATAGAAAATAATTTGGAGTTATATGATGACTAGTGAGTAATTGGTTTAGTAATAAGCATTGGCTAGATAATAATGAGTGAATAGGGTGTATTGATGAGATAGGTTCCTATATGGTGGTACGGTTATGGTTATGTGTATATTGGTATATGTTATTCAATTATGGTTATTGGTGATGATTATAAATGTCGGTAAATAGTCGTTTGATAGGAATTATGAAAAGCTATGGATAATGAGAAGGTTGGATATATATATATATATATATATATATATATATATATATATATATATATTTATTGATGATTTGATTCTCTTATGCTCTCTTGGATGTGCCCTTTGGTTGTATGGTATGCTATGATGGGTTCTTTATTTTATGCGCTCTTGGATGTGCTCTCTGGTGGTATGAGACACCGTGATGGGTTCTTTAATTTATGCACTAGTTGGTGTATGGGCGCCAACTTTTTACTTATGTTTGATTGTGATTTCACTTGTGTTACTTTATAATTTTGAATCGTTTACTCTTATGCACGACAGTATGGGCATTCGTTGATATCTCATGTTATATTATTATTTTGGTATTTAATACTTGTTATGTACGGTGATACGGGAATGCGTTGATGCCTTATGTCATATTGTGACTCTGATATTTCATACTTGCTATGTACTTCGATATTGGCATATGTTGATGCCTTATATTATACTATTATTTTTAATTACTTACCGATTATATACAGTGATAATGGAGTTGATTCAGGTTTGATTTTGTACTTGACTTAGTTATGATTATCTTGCACTTTATCATTCTTATATCATGATTTAGCCCAGTCGGCCGATGATGCTTACTGATTACCCATTGTTTTGGTACTTATACTATATTTCAGTACATTCTTAGTGCATATTCAAGTATTAGCTTTTGTCATTGATTGTGGTTTGTGTAGCGACTGATTTTTGGAGATAGAGTGAGCTCTTGGAGTTTTAGTCACCCAATTTTCTTTCATCTTGTGTATTTAGTCATTAGTATTCGAGACAAATATATTAACTATTCGAGATTTGGAATTGTATTGATACTATTAGTTTCTCTTATACTAGCTCTACCAGATTTTGCGATTAGTATCTCATTTAACTGTCATTTTATCTAGAACCCTTATGTTAATAATTGATGTCCTTAAATTTTGCCTAAGATGGGCCTTTCTTACCTGGGTTACGATTTTGGCTTACCTAGTTGTGGAAATTAGTAGGGGTCACCATGACTCCTAAATCGAGTCGTGACACAGTCGAGCCGTGCTAAAGGGTGACCTCTTAAGCAGTCATTTGAGCGCTTTAGAGGTTAGCTCTTGGTTAGTATAAAAATGCTTTCTTAATTTTTCTTTTATTTTGAGACTTGGAGCTTCGAGTTAGGAGAGTTTTGAATGATTTCTCCCATTTTCGAACTTGGTTAGGCTCCAAATTACTATTTCAATTATTTTACTTTGATTATTGTCATCTAAAACCCCTTAAATCGTGAGTTCAAAAGTAAAATTCAGGGATTTTGGCTAGAAGGCCTAAAATAGTTTTTCTTCGATTTAAGCTATGTTTTATCCCATTTTCACTTGAGTTTTATTTTATGAATTTCTTTAATCATGGGAAGGTGTTTATAAAAAAAATTTACTATTATTCTTTCTTTATGAAAATTCTTTTCGTGGGTCCGTTTTTACTCTAATTTGAAAATAGGCAATATGGGTACTGTTGGCTTCCTTTTGATGCGTAGATTACATATTTGTATGTTTTGGTTGATTTTGGGGTAGTTAGAGAGGGGAAAGCTCTACATGAAAGGTTTTAGGCTTAGATTTCATCATCGCGAGGTAGGTTACGGCTTAAACTTCTTTATACTAGGCTTCGTAGTTAATATTTATATAAAAGTATGCTATAGGTATGGGTAATAATTATGGAAATAATATTATATTTGTTATGTGTTTGTATTTGGGCTTATATTTTTCTTGTTAGTGATTTGAGATCATATATACTGTGTGTGGTCTATGTGGCGGCCTTATATGATATTATTGGCCTTGTGTATGCATTTGTTTGCACTTTTCATCATAGAAATACCTAAGTTGTGGTTATTGTGATATTGTTGATGTCTTACTTGAATTTTTCATTATGGTACATTATTTATATGTAATCATCATTGGTTGATATATTGAGCGGATTCTGGGCCCACTTAATCATTTATTGAATAAACTTTCTGATCATCATACTAGTTTGGTTGTGATCATTACAACCTTATATCATTCATACATTCATGGTATATTGGTACCATTATATAAATACTGATTTTGATAGAAATGAGATATTTTTACAAGATCCTCTACTGTAGCCCAAGAGTTGGTTATGAGATGTGGATATTAAGATTGTGATTGAATGTTGATAGTGTTGAGATAAAATATCGGTTTGTAAACCCCCCATGGGTCCTACCTGGAAGTGTGGAGGCTCGATAGGTGTATACAGAAGTTATGCGATAAACCCAGTGACATCATACTATTATTATCATCGTCATTGCATTTCATACATTATGCATCTTTAGTATTGTACTTTTATGCTTAATTCGATGCATATCTGCTCTATTTTTTTAGTACCTGTGGTCTTGATTATGTGTTATATCTAGAACTATTTGTGGAGATGGTGAGCTACCATTTGGGACATTTTCTAATTGTAGGGTGACGTGCTTAAAATATGTATTTATGTATCTTATTTTCTACTTGACTTAGTTAGCCTATGATACCTACTGAGTATAAATGGATCATACTCATCCTTATTATGCCCTTTCGCTGTAGATTCAAGTATGACGGCATCTCCTGGAAGCTGAGTTTATGTGGTGATTTAGATACTTTGAGATATTGGACACTCTACACCCTTAGAGATGGCCTTAGGTCTCCTCCTACCCGGTTTATGTCTTAGTTTTTATTCAGAGACAAACTTGTGATTTTTTTTGGATTTTTATTTTTACATTTGCTTTCGAGTTGTATTTAGATTGTTCTTATACTGTGACAATAGATTTTGGAATGTTTTATGGATTTGTTATTATTCAGACTTCCTCTACTATTATGCATGTATAGTTTAACTTTGCTCTAGAAGTATCAAATTAGGATTTCTGTTATGATTTACTATTACATATAGTTTGTATGATTGTCTTACTTATTAAGTCATAGCCCTAATAAGTTCTATCATGACCTAAGCGTTTAAGTCAAATTAGTATCAGAGCAGCCAAGTTCATTGGTCTCATTAGTGTAAGAACAAGGTATCTGGTAGAGTCTCGTGGATCAGTACGTGGACATTCATATCTATCTTTGAGAGCCTATAGGATATCCTTAGGAAACATCCTTATTTGTTCTTTATTATGCGGGTTTTTCCATATCCTATATTTGAAATTGAGTTTCACTATGGTGAGGACTAGATCCTGTGAGGTTAGAGATGCTAAGCTAGCATTCGAGGAGGAAGCCCAACCTAGGGGATGAGTCATAGGTCACAGATGGACTCGAGGTAGAAGATGGGCATGAGGATTTGCTCCTTCTAGAGGTAGTACTAGAGAGATCTCCCCTGAGCTCGAGGTTGAGCATGCTAGAGACATCGGTCCTACTCATATTCCACAGAGTACACTACCCCAGTCTTGGAGGTTTTGTTAATTCATTTGCTGACTTATTTGAAGGGTGTTCCTTTGAGTGAACCTGGTATTTCTCCGGCACTGAGTGTTGTACCATCATTTATACCAGAGACTGCTTATGCTATTTCTCTAGTTTCGAGTATCGTTCCTTTATCAATACTAACATCTACTTATGGTATTTCCCAAGTTTTGAGTATTATTTATTTTTTATAGCAGTATTCGAGTATGGTATTCTGCGTTTGGGGGGTCATCCTTAATTTATGTTACCTCCTCAGGTAGGATCATAACCAGCCAGATTTACTATGCCTTATGTTACCTCGGGTAATTTTATGTCTTTTAAGGATCAAAAGAGGTTTGAGAGATTTACTCGCTTGGGTCTACCCAGGTTTAATGATGCTGTGAGCGAGAATGCCTATGAGTTCTTGATTGACTATCGAGAGAAGTTGTATAATATTTTATCGCTCGAGTTACATGGAGTTCCTTACACTACCTGCCTATTGTGAGATGTAGCTAGAGATTGGTGGAGGTCATTGTTAGTTGCAGACCTCTTGGTTTTCTAGAGATAACTTAGGATTAGTTTGTTAAGGCCTTTTTGAACATGTTTTTGCTATACAGTTTAAGGGATCAAATGAGAAACGAGTTTGATTACCTAGACCAGGGCTCCATGATTGTTGCTGAGTATGAGGAATGCTTCCATGCCTTTTTCAGATATTCTATTGCCAGTATTACCACTGAGTTTGAGAGGATTCAAAAGTTTATGAAGGGATTGGATGTTACTTTTTAGTTGGTTACTGCCCAGATAATTGTATCAGGGGTATCATTTAAAAGTGTGGTGGATCATGTAAGATGACTAAGGCTATTTTTATCTTCTTAAGGATGCGCCAAGAGGGTGCTTCTTTAGGGCGAGTTTAGTGGTCACATTTCTCAATGAAGAGATTTTAGAGGTTCTATAGGAACTATGATAGACCAGTACAAATGACTTTGTAGGGTTTAAGTAGTTGGTCTTCTGGTTTAGCGACTTCAGGTAGTCGTGTTTCATACTAGGGGGTCATTCTGGCTCAACCATGCTCCTTATATTGAGTTGGGATACATAGGTTCCTATGTGTGTTATGAGCTACCCCCATTATGTTTTTAAGAGTATTCCTATATCGATAATGAGAAGTGACCATCCTGGTGGTACAGGTACTACTAGGTGTGCACTAGGCATAGGTAGTGGTGCTCGTGGTGATGGTCACAGGTCTAATCAATAAAGTAGAGGACGTGGACAGTGTTATGCTATACCCACAGACCAGAGACAGAGGCTTTCAACGTTGTTGTCACAGGTATCGTCCCAGTTTGTTTAAGATCTTCATATTTATTATTTGATCTAGGGTTGACTTTCTTCTATGTGTTTGCATATTTTGCATCTAGTTTTGATTCTACTAGTGATCCTCTTGCCATACCTATCCATGTATCTACCCCATAGAAGACTCTTTAGTGGTAGATTAGGTGCATTGATCTTGTGTTATGACCTTCGCAGGCTGTCGGACTTGGGTAGATCTTACTATCCTAGATGTGGTAGATTTTGATGTCATCTTGGGTGTGGATTGGTTTGCTCCCTATCATGCTATTCTAGATTGTTATGCTTAGACTTTGAGTTTAGCTTCACAGAGTGTACATTTTAGTTGGATACTGCCCAAATAATGGTATTAGGGGTATCATTTTAGAGTGTGGTAGATCATGTAAAGATGACTAAAGCTATTTTTTGATCTTCTTAGGGCGGCACCAAGAGGGTGATCCTTTAAGGCGAGTTCAGTTGTCATACGCCTCAAGGAAAGAATTCAGAGGTTCCTATAAGAACCATGATAGACCAGTATAGACGGCTTTGTAGGTTTTAGGTAGTACATCTTCTAGTTCAGCAGCTTTGAGTGGTTGGGCATTGTCCTAAGATGGTTATTCTAGCTCAACTATACCTCCTGAGATTGAGTTAGGCCACAGAGGTTGCTATGTGTGCAATGAGTTTATCCATATGACCAAGGATTACCCATTTATGTGTTTAGGCCTATTCATATATCGATAATAAAAGGTGATCCTCAGGGTGGTAGAGGTGTTGCTAGAGGTGTACGAGGCAGAGTTGGTAGTACCCGTAGTAGTAGTCACAGGGCTACTCAGTTCAGTAGTGAACGTGGATAATGCTATGTTATACTTTCCATACCTGAGGTAGAGGCTTTCTATGATGTTATCATAGGTATCGTCCATATTTATTTTAGATATGCATCTGTGTTATTTGATATGGGATTGACTTTCTCTGATATGTTTGCATATTTTACATTGGGTTTTGATTCAACTGGTGAGTAACTTGTCATGCCTATCCATATATCTACAACCTATGCGGGCTATGAGACTTGCGTAGATATGAATATCCTATATATGGTAGATTTTGATGTCATCTTGGGTATGGTTTGTTTTGCTCCCTATCATGCTATTTTAGACTGTTATGCTAAGACTATGACTTAAGCTTCGACGGGTGTGCCAAGGATAGTTTGGAAGGGTACACTTTATTCGGGTCTTAAGAGAGTTATATCCTTTCTTCAGGCTCGTCACATGGTAGAGAAAAAATACTTGTATTATTTGGCCCATATTCGTGTTACTAGTATTGCTTTATTTCCTCTTTTAGATTCTGTTCGTATTGTTTGTGAGTATATAGTTGCCTTTCCTACACATTTACCTAGTATACCTCCGGATCATGATATTGACTTTTCTATTTATGTTGAGCTAGGCACCAAGCCTATCTCTATTTCTCCTAATAGGATGGACCTAGATGAGTTGAAAGAATTGAATGATCGATTGTAGGAATTGTTGGATAAGGGATTTATCTGACCTAGTATACCATTATAGGGTGTGTGTGTTGATTATCAGTAGTTGAACAAGGTGAAAATTAATAATAAGTATCCTCTTCCTTGTATTGATGATTTATTTGATCAGCTTTAGGGTGCTTCAGTGTTTTCAAAGATTAATTTGAGGTCCGAGTATAACCATTTGAGGATTAGAGCTTTGGATATTCCAAAGATAGCTTTTCGAACTTAATATAATCATTATGAATTCTTGGTCATGTCTTTTGGGTTGACCAATGTCCCGGTTGTGTTCATAGGGTTGATGAACTAGGTGTTTTGACAATTTCTTGACTTTTTTGTCGCTGTATTTATTGATGATATCTTGGTTTACTCCAATAGTGAAGCCGATCGTAAAGAACATTTACAGATTGTACTTCAGAGATTGAAAGATTATAAGTTGTATGCTAATTTCTCCAAGTGTGAGTTTTGGTTAAAATTTATCACTTCTTGGGATATATTGTGACCAAAGCTGGTATAATGGTTGATCCAACCAAGATTGTAGCTGTTAGTATTTGTGCTAGGCCTATTTCTCCTATCGATATTCTAAGTTTTATTAATTTATCAAGCCACTACCAATGCTTTGTTCAGGGTTTTTCATCTATTGCGGCTCCATTGACCAAGTTGACTTAGACAAAGATTTTTTTTTAGTTGTTTGATTCTTATGAGGGAAGATTTAAAAGCTCAAGAATTTATTGACCTCAGCTCCTATCTTGACTTTGCCCAAGGAGGGTATGGGCTTTACTGTCTTTTGTAATGCTTTTGGTGTTGGGTTAGGTGTCATGCTAATACAGGAGGATAAGGTGATTATGTATGCTTCTCACTAGTTGAATCCCATGAGAAGAATTACCCTACCCATGATTTGGAGTTGTGTACAATTGTATTTGTTTTGAAGTTGTAGAAGCACTATTTATATCGAGTCAACCGTTAGATCTTCTCATATCACTGTAGACTTTAATATTTCTTCACCCAGTGAGATCTTAATATGAGGTAGCATCATTGTCTTGAGTTATTAAGGATTATGACCTAGTATTCTCTATCATCCGGGCAAGGGCAATGTGGTTGAGGATGCCTTTAGTCGGAATTCAATGAGTAGCTTAGTGCATCTTTTGACATAAGAGAGTCCTTTGTCCTTACAGTTTCAGTCTTTAGCAAACCAGATGGTTAAGCTTGCTATTTTAACACCAGGGTATGATTTGGCTTTTATGGAGGCTGATCTTCTTTTATGAAGAATATTCGGGTTCATCAGTTTAGTGATATACTAGTTTGAGGGTGATTCGGGATAAGGTGTTGAGTGGAAAGTTTAAGAAAGCCTCACTTGACTTTGATTGTGTTTTAAGGATTGTAGGTCAAGTTTGTGTGTCAAGAATGGGTGATCGGGCGAGATAGATCTTATAGTAGGCTCATTATTCCCGGTACTACATTCATCTGGGAGTGACCAAGATGTATAAAGATTTGATACAACACTACTAGTGTGGTGGTATGAAGAAGGATGTAGCGGATTTTGTAGCTCATTGACTATGTTCTCAGTAGGTAAAAGCATAGCATTTGAAGCCTTGGGGTTTGGTTTAGAGGTTACCCATTCTCGAGTGTAAATCGGAAAGGATCATTATAGACTTCGTGACTGGTTTTTTCGTACTTCTCGTGGTTCTAAAAATGTTTGGGTAATCGTGGATCCATTGACCAAATTTTCTCATTTCATCCCTATTTAGGTTTTCTTCAATGCTGAGAGGTTGTCCCATAACTATATATGTGAGATAGTTCGTCTTCATGGTGTACCAGTATCTATTATCTCAGATAGAGATTTTCAGTGTTCACTTCTCATTTTCGAAGATATTTCAGGAGGAGTTGGGTACCCGAGTTAACCTTAGCACAACTTTTCACCCCTAGACCAATGGTCAATCGGAGCGGACTATTCATGTTTTAGAGAACATGCTTTGCTCTTATGTTGTGGACTTTGAAGGTCAGTGGGAGAAGCATTTAATCTTCGTAGAGTTTGAATATAATAATAAATATTATGCCAATATTAAGATGGAACCTTTTGAGACTTTATAGGTAGGAATTGTCGCTTTTCGATTGGTTGGCTTGAGATTTCTAAGATTAGAGCTAAAAGTACGGACTTTCTTCGGGAGTCTCTAGATAGAGTTTAGGTCATTTAGGATAGACTTTTAATGGCTCAGTGTAGGTAAAAGTTCTATGCGGATCATAAACTTCATGCCTTGAGATTTAATGTTGGTGATCGAGCTTCCTTCATATTTCACCCATGAAGGGCATGATGAGTTTTAGGAAGAGTGTCAAGCTTAGCCCCAGGTATATTGGGCCATTTGAGATTCTTTAGACTATTGAGGATGTAGCTTATAAGTTAGCATTGGACCTAAATTTATCAATTGTTCATCTAGTTTTTCATATATATATGTGTAATGACTCTCCGGGTCATTTTTTGCATTTTCACTCATTTTCACTATTTATAGATTTCCTATAGCTTCCCTAAGTCATTTATGACTTGCTGGAGCTGATAGTTCATATATTAGGTAGTTCATTTGGTTTGTAGAGCCAATTCCTATTTTGGAAGTCTTTGATGGTTAGAATTGGCTACAGGGTAAAAACTTCATTCAAACAACCTCGTATGACAATTCCGACAGTTTCAATAACTTTGGAATATCGATTTTAGGCTAGGTGGACCTTTTGTTTGGGTCCCAAGGCTTTCAAACTCATTTTGGGCTATTGGCCGAAACTTGAGAAAATGATACTTGGGTGTGGGTGCCGCTTTTCGTCAAAATGACCTCGGATGGAAACTTCGACTGCGCCATTAAGTTCTTAATGCCAAATTTGATAGGGTAGCATATTCATTTACGTATATAGGATTCCAAAGAAATTTCGAGGGGTCAGTGGAGACTAAAAAAAATTTAAAGTTTGCAGCTGGTGCACCGACTTAAGTGCCCTTTGGGTCGCTTAAGCGAAGTGCCACTTCTGAGGTCCGCTAAAGTGAAGCCCTCACCGCTTAATCAAAGATCGCTTAAGCAGTAAGAGTGTCGCTTAAGTGATAAGTGTGTAGGCAGCGGGTACCGCTAAAGAGGCATTTGGCTGCAAAAGAGATGACTTCTTAAGCGACCTAGTGGCTGCTTAAGCGGGACCTGGGTAGCTTTAAATACCTCTTAACCCGATTTGTCTCCAATTTTCACATAAATTCAAGAGTGAAAATCCCTAGAACATATGGGAACTTGGGAGAAATATTGATAGGAGATTTTGGGGTGTTCATATGCTTGGATTACTCGTTTCTTCTCTGAATTCCCGGTAAGTTTTCATCAATTCCATGGTTAATTACTTTATTAATTTCCAAAATCTCTAGAATATTTGTAGGTTGATTGTATCACCATTTGAGTTCAGGAATTAGCCATTCTTGAGGGTAAAATTTCCTTGAGCATAGGGGACTCATTGTCGGTTTTGAAAGTATGATTCCACTAGCAGGACCCATGTGAAACTTTTACATAATTTTGGACCCGAAGCATGAGAATATAATATGGGTACCTTTTTGCTCATTTTTATTAGTATAATATAATTTTGACAGTGTGGCATCTTGCGAAAGCTTCTCGAAAGGAAAATTCACCAACTTAGAAAATTTCTTCGGGCTTTTCCTAGGTATCCAGGTAGGGTAGGTTTACCTTATACATTGAGTTAATTCATTGTATATTTATGATATTATGTTATATATGGGTTTGAAATTAGGTCTTGTAGATTTAATTAGTATTATTTAGATTATTTAGCCTATTAAGGAACCATAAATTAGGCGTAACTGGCTTAGTTACTTATGCTTTAGATATAACTGCTACCTTAGGGCTAATTATGGCTTTTTTAATATCTAGAAGTAGATTAATATATCTTAGCCTAGACCGGGATAGATTTTGCCTTAGAATGGATTTAAGAGATTAAAAGTGGGCCTCTACGTCCCATCTTAGGGCAAGATTCTTGGTAACCCTTTATAGAATTATTAGGCATATTATATCCTTAAATTGCCTATTTAGAGTTTGAATAGACTAGATTCTTGATGCTTACTACAGATTGGTACTTGTGAGTTGATATGAGTTTTGATTCACATTCGAAAATGATGATAATATTGAGTTTCAGTTTATGTCCGACAAATGATGATTATATTGAGTTCCAATTCGAGTTTGACTTTTAGAGTTTATTTACGGTATGTTATAGTATGGATGGATTCACGATTATGGCTTGCGATTTGGTTAACTAGTGAAATTCTGGTGATTTACTTTCTTTGATTACACCCTCCGGGCTTATGTGGGCTCGTGTAGAGTTATTTACTTTTCCTCACTTCCTGTCTTGTAAGGGCTCATCTTGTAGTATCAGTTATGCTTTCTTTCATTATTATATCAATCCCGATTATTTATTTATTTATAGTATTGGAACATTATTTTAGGTTTGTCCTTTTGCCTTGACTTAGTTTTTTATCTTACATCTTTATGGTACTTATATTGTGATTTAGCTCAGTCAGTTGAAGATGCCTAATGAGTATTCATATATTTGGTAGTTATAATACACTTCTGTACCTTTTTGGTGCAAATACGAGTATTAGCAGCCACCGTTGACATTATGATCGTGCTGCGTAGAGTTTAAAGGCAGGGTGAGCCTCGGAGTTGGAGTTGTCGTTTCTCCTTCTTTTATATTTTCTTAGTCATTCATTATTTTAGACTTAGCAACTTGTAGCGGCAACTCCCAAAGTTGAGGTACCTTGCTCAGTCGGTTATTGCTCAGCCGGTGGTTGCCTATCCTGCTTTGTCTGTTGAAGAGCAGAAAATGCTGGGTAGATTCTTGAGATTAGCTCCGCCTAGGTTTTCTACTCCACCGAGCGAGGATGCTTATGAATTCTTGATTTCTTGTGAGGATAGGCTCTAGAATTTTGGCATAGCTGAGACTCATGGCATGAATTATATTACTTTTTTGTTGGAATTGACACCTCAACACTGGTGGAGAGGTCATTTTGATTCCAGGACAGCTGGATCTCCCCTATTGACATGGACTCGATTCTTTGTATTTTTTTTGAAAAGTATAAGCCTCGTAGTCTTTAAGATCTGTTGAGGGATCATTTCTCGAGGTTTTAACAAGGCTCTATGTCTGTTATGGAGTATGAGGTTCAGTTTGATGAGTTGTCTAGATATGCTATATCTAATTTGACGATTGAGTATAATAAGGTTTGGATCTTTGTTTGGGGATTAAGACTCCCTTTCCATTTCTATACAGAGAGTTTGGTTGATGTGGGTAGGTCTTTTGTTGAGGTTTCTGATCATGCTCAGGTTATGGTGGAGATGCATTATGAGGCCAAAGGGGTCAGCGATAAGAGTTCACGATATCAGGGTAGTTGAAGTAGGAGTCTTGGTGGTTCATGGTTCAGAGGTAGAGGTTCTCAGGGTAGGTACCCTCCATAGTAGCATTATCAACATAAGTTATTCTAGTAGGCCCGTTCAGGCCACACTTCAGATCACCAATAGGGGTTAGTCCAGTTACAATGATTATCCTATCCAGAGTAGTGGTCATCCTCTGAGGTATTTGTTTTATGGTCATTCTAGTCCTGGTGGTTATTTTGGGTCAACTGAATCCACTAGTTTCAGTGCAGCTTCTGGTGCATGTTATGGTAGAGGAATAATGGTTTCTTAGCTCAGATTATTCCATCAATTAGGGTAGTTTCGCCTCCAGCTATAGGTGGTATGTATAGTCATCAGGGTAGTCCTTAGGGTGTTCATGGAGGTCCTTAGACAGGTAGGTGATGTCGCCCAAAACTACACCTCTAAGATGTATAATGCAGTCGAAGACAAATATAGTAACCCAACAGAGGTTGGGGTCAAACCTACAAAAAATAGACCAAATGTCTCTCAAGAATCTGTTGAAGTAGCCGAAAAAATAAAGAAAGTAAATAAGGGATTTTAATGTAAAAACAGTAAAGTAGCAAGAAGTCTTGATCAGTTTAGTTGAAATCAACCTGAAATAGATACTAGGACTGTGTTCCCTCTAGCTTCCCTCTAGTTTAGTTAGGTGGTTTAGCCTCTCATGTTTTCAAGAATATCCATGGAATTCAATAAAGAAAGCATAAGATGAAGCTCACAATCATTTTAGAACAAAACCCAAATTATCAAATTAATAATCAACCAAATAATCAAGAATAAAGGATTCTAAGATCAAAAGTTTGTAAATGTAAAGAGTGTGTAAACTAATATGAAAACGACAAAAGGGTATTTTATAGTTTACATCAGAACACTAAAAATCTTAACGAAAACAAATAGGGAAAAATGGGTCGGTGGTCACTTACGGGCCATAATTGGAAATTACGGGTCCCTCAGTGGGTTCACTTACGGGCCCCTCAGTGGGTCTTAAGTGATAGAAAATCTATAGAGTCTTCATCTTGCCATCCACGATGGCACTTACGGCGATGTAAGTGGTATTATGCCCCGTAAGTGGACTCCTCATTACTCTCAGATAATTCTTCAAACTATAGATCCTCAGAACCTTCAAACTCTGCTACCTAAATTGAAACTTACGATGACGTAAGTGGTACGTACATGTTGTAAGTGGCCCTCATCAACGTCAGAACAATCTTTACTTTTTAGGTTCTCTGAACTTGAATACTCTGATACTTATGATCCCACTTACGGTGGTCGTAAGTAGCACTTACGGCCCAAGGTGGTCTTGTAAGTGGAGTCATTTTGTACACTTCAACTCTTTTTCTTCTCTTAAGGTCCAAAACCCAGTTTCTTGCAAAATAAACACAAAAACACCTCATATCTAACAAAACGGACCTAAGTACTTGCATATTTTCGTGGTTTAAGCATCAAAAGCTCCATGAAACCATGGAACATCAACACCCTCAACTTAGAACATTTTATGTCCTCAGGCAACAAAAACATAATAAAAACAACAAATGATGCTTAACCAACAGAAATCTAAGGTATCTACGATAGTCAACTCATTTTTAGCTCAAAACATATCACCCCCTCCTATTTTTTACTTTTCAAAACCAACCATGTGGATCTATGTAGCCTAAAAATACAACACAAAGGAGTCAAGCTATGGCAGTACATTAGCAACAAACAACCAAGAATATGTACAAATTACACTACCCAAATAGATAAGCAGCTAGCAATACAAACGATATGCCCTCACAACAAAGAAGTCCCACTCTCACAGTAAAATAATGTATGTCATTGAGGGAACGATCACGAGGCACTCACATTCACAAAAGAAGTTTGAATCAAAGTGCGTAGAATAGGAAAGGCTTGCCCTTATTTTCTTTACCTTAGCTTTTTAGACAGTTAGACTAGGATCACTATAGGACTTTATTCGGCTTGTAATGTAGGATTGGGGGCTTGTATAGTACATTTAGGACTTTAGTGACTAATCCTCCTTGATACTATAAGTACAATTGGGGTCCACTTCTCAATCAAAACTTTTCTTTTGTTTCTCCCTTATTTCCTTTTTTTCTCTTTTATTACTTATTCAGTTTGGGTGTGGTTTCCTTTATTTTTTTCCTTTTCTTTTTTATTTTTTCTCTGTCTGTTTGTTTTTCTCTTTTTCCATTTTTTACCATACCCAACCCTAGTTTTATTTTGTCTTTTACAAACCCTTCTTTATACCCATTTTTTTTAACTATGCACCCCTATGATAACTACCATCAGTTTAGGTGATTTTCCTTTGTTGAGGTGCACAATGTCCAAGAAAAGACCAGGGCCAAAATAGGTTCATTGTAACTAAACTAGGAAGGTGAAAGATGAAAATAAGACAATAGGTCTATGCAAGCTTAAAACGGGGATCAAGGTATACTTTTCACATTTGGATGGTCATTTAGGCTAAGATTGGACTACATCAAGAACAACCTATGATCCTTTCCTAACTGAATACCCTACAACCTAGGCAAGACTAACTGGACAAGTTTTGGATTAAATGTATAAGGGAGCTAGGTAAGTGAATCACACACACGACACAAGGTTATGCTTAAAACTACTACCTATCCGGTTCATACAAATGCTAGATATGATTATTTTGTCCCTAAGTCCTAATGCCATAACATAATTCACAATGGTCACATACATAGACACATTACACAGTTTAAAACAAACATTTTAAAGGGGTATCATTTTAATCTCAAAATTTTAAACACAAACAAAATGCATCAACCGCCCTTACGTTACGTACTTTACTCCTAGTTACACATAAACAAACAAAGCTACAAAAAAAAACACAATACAACCTAAACATGCCAGTTTTACTATGATAGCGCCGCCAATGAGAAAACAAACATGGCAAAAAAAAACCCTCGTCTGTGGTACACCCTACCCCCAACTAAAAGACTATGCACTATCCCCAGTGCATAACTGAAATATAAAGAGATGGAAATAAAGACATACCTGGGACACTGTAGGAATCTGTTTTAGACTCTCCCCGAGTTGGGGCATGTGGTATCTAAACTAGCGGAGGTGGTGGTAGTGGTGGGGCATGACAAGGAAACACCACCTCTAATATCTTCTAACTTTTCTACTCATCAACTATTTCGAACACTGTAGACTTATAGTTGGCCCTTTTCACGGCCTGATCATTTGGTATAGTGGTGATGCGACCCGCTGGGGGGCCTTGTTGTAATGGACATCCCAAGTCTGATCGGGACTGGAGACCACCCCCGTTACCCAATCCAACCTCCAGTCGCCTTCCCTGAGTTAACTGAATTTCAATCACGTAACAAAATAGTGCAACAACTAACATAATCTGGGACAAGATCATAATCGTGACCGACCCAACTGAGTCCAACCATCCCTTACCAACAATTCTACCATACCAAACTGATACCGAAATAAAGGCCATAACAAAAGATGTTCCCAAAACATAATGTAATTAATCCCAAAATGAAATATGATGAAAAAGTGAGAAATTATGTTTAATGATTCCAGCATTAATACCAATAACAGTGCTAAGGTTGACACCTATACTGATCCCGCCTATTCCAACCCATAGTATTACCATAAGGCCTCTAATCAAAAGAATATTAAAATCCGATTGGGACATGCCCCCAACCATGGACAAAACTAATATCCAAAATAAAATTAAAGTGTCAAGAAGTATCCATAATATGAAATGAAGCCTTCCGAAAGGATGAAAGCTTACCACTTTAGTCCAAATGTTGATCCCCAAGTCAATCACTATGTAGGAGTAGAAAGGTCGGTTCCTGCATAGCGTGGGTATACAATCGCTAGTAGGAACGCTATCATAATCTCAGGATAAGGATAAAATAATGCCATTTATATAACCAAGTAAAAACATCCATATGCACACAACCATACATATATATACAATGATGCCGAGAAAAGGGACCGAGTTTAGCATGCCTTTAAAACCTTTACCTGGACTGTGTAGCTTTGCTGTCCTAAACCATCCATTAGCTATATGGCTTTAGCTCTCCCAGATGAAAGGGACCAGTACGTGAAGCTGCATGACTAAGAAAGAAAACCTGGGATGACTAGTACATCCCCCAAAATATAGCGTGACATTATGGAAACGGTAACCAAGACCAACCTCACATCGACAAATATGAGTTTCCAGTTTTGGTCCCCCCAGGACCTCCACCTTCCATGGCTTCGTTACACATCCTGCAATTATTGCCTAATTAAAACAATTACCAGGAAATCAATCAATCTATTTACTATTTATTAACCAAGGCCATTTAGTGGTGGTATCATCATACCGACCATACTTACAAGTACTATACATAGCCAACCATATATAGGCTTAAGGGGACTTCCAATTTCCCTTCCATTTACCATATTAAACAACTTGGGAGATTCCATGTACCCCACAAGCATAACCATTTATACATTTACCTTTCCAAACCATTTAAACTATGCATAATTCCTTTACCAAGTTTTTGAAACAAGCAAGAGTTCCATTAAGAATACTCAATGCAATGAAAACATGCTTATATGCATTTTGTCAAACACATTAGGGGCATAATATAACCAAAACCAATTCCAATTACCATTAAACCATTCCCATGTAATCCGATTATCCAAAACTACTATTAATGCCCATAAAGAATAATTAAAACCATGGAAAACCATAACTAACCATTTAATATCAAATTCCCTAATTTATATTTGAAAACCAAAATCATACAATTAATGAAGTCATGGATACTTTCATAAAAACCATGCTTCTAGTTAGAATTAACAATGAGGGAAGAGAACATGCCTTAAACCAAGATGATGATGGAAATAAATTACCGCGACAATCCCTAAATCAATCCTCTAGTTGAATTTCTAGCTTCTCTCGCCCAAAAGCTTTTGAGAGAATTATAGAGTGTTTAGAAGAGTTTCTAAGTGTTAATGAATGGAATAATAGGGTAAATAGCCTCCAAAAAGAGTTAGAAGTCATGAGACCTTATTAAGATAAGTGGGAGAATATCCAGAATACCCCCACTTAATTTCACAAAATCCCATCCTAGGGATACGATGACCCTCACTAATCGTACCCTTCGATACGATTGGTACCCTCCACTAGTATCCTAGCCTAAACCTTGAGATCCAACATGACCAGCGTAGGACTCATCTAACCAAGTTGTATCCAAAGCATATGATTTGTACCCTTCATCCTATCCCTGATAGATTTAAACCCAAGAAAGATTTAGACACTGTTAACTATACGAGTCCTGGGTACGACTCGTACCGTGGCTTATGGCTCATGGTCAGCCACTCATACTCAGATCCAACCTATGTAACCAAGTCTAAGATTAAGTTAAGGAACCAAACAATCCCTACCAACCAATAAGACTCGTACCCCTAAGTCATATCCATTCCAGTAACCAAAATCCATCCCACCAACCAACACTGGTTAGTTTATGATAGGACCTACCATCTATACCCCAACATACAACTCATACTCATGAGTTATATTGGGTCTAGAGATAAGAATTCTAGGAAATTTTCTAAGTTCCAGAAACTAGGGTGTTTTAGTCTCCCCCACAAGGAACATTCGTCCCCGAATGACGGATAAGGTAGGTGTAATTGCACGCACGAGTCATTTGAATTGTCAAATGATAAAAAAGCAAAGTTATTAATCTTTCCTTTAAGAAACTCTAAAAATAAAGATATGTTGAAGACATATACCTTTCGCATAAAGTTACTAATCTTTCTTTTAAGTAACCGTACGCATGAGTCATTTGGAATTTAAGTCCTCCCCCGCTTCCCATGTAGCTTCTTGCACCTTATGGTTCCGCCAAAGAACCTTAACATAAGTCACATCCTTTGTCCACAATCAACGATCCTTCCTATCCAAGATCCCAATCGAGACTTCTTCATAAGACAGAGAATCCGTGATACCCAATCCTTCCAATGGAATAACCAAAGTAGGCACTCTATGAAGCTTTACATTCTCATGATGATACAACTTCGCATAATCCTCCACCAAGAAGGTAGTCCGTAATATCAAAAAGTGGGTAGACTTAGTCATCCTATCCACGATGACCCAAATCGAATCATATTAATTTTGAGACCGAGGAAGATCGGTAATAAAGTACATATTGATCACTTCCCATTTTAATTGGGGAAAATTAATTTATTGATACAACCTTTCTGGCCTCATGTTTTCAACCTTAACCTATTGTCGTACCATGCACTTGGCCATAAAATCATCCACATCCCTCTTCATGCCATTCCACCAATAGGTCTCTTTCAGATCATGATACATCGTAGTTGAGCGTCGATGAATAACATAGCATGATTCATGCACTTTAGCCAAAATCCTTTATCGCAAACCGTCAACATCAGGAACACACAACCTCCCTTGGCACCATAATGTACCATCACTACTGATGTTAAACACCACTACCTTTTGCACACCAATATTACTCTTGATTTTCATCAAGATAGGAACTAGCACTTGCTTCTCCTTAATCTTTGCACCAAGAGATAATTGAAAATCTTCTTGCACGATCACACCCCCATCTTTGGAGTCTAAGAGGCGAACTTAAAGATTATCCAAGTGGTGAATATCCTTCACCAATTTCTTCTTTCCTTTATCCATATAAGCCAAAATCCATATGGATAACCTGCTAAGAGCATTAATAACCACGTTAGCCTTACCTGGGTGAGAGTGAAGACTTATATCATAGTCCTTGAGAAGTTTAAGCCATTTTCTCTGCCTGAGATTAAACTTTTTTTGAGTTTACGCATACTGAAGACTCTTATGATCATACAAGATATCCACGTGCACGCTATACAAATAATGCCTCTATATTTTAAAAGCAAACACAATTGCCAATAGCTCCAAATCATGAGTAGGATAATTCCTTTCATGCACTTTGAACTGCCTGGAAGAATAGGCATTCACCTTCTCATGCTGCATCAACACACAACCAAGACCTACCTGAGATGCATCACAATAAACCACGAACCCATCGTTACCTTCTAGAAAAGTCAGAATTGGAGCAAAAGTTAACTTATTATTTAACTTCTCCAAACTCCCTTCACAAGAATCTGATAAAAAAAACTTGACCTTATTCTGAGTCAACTTGGTCAAAGGAGCAGCTATCGATGAAAAGCATTCCACAAACTGCCTATAATACCCGGCTAAATCAAAAAAACTCCGAATGTCGGATGGAGTTGTGGTTCTAAGACACCTCTTCACCACAACAACCTTTTGCATATCCACCGTGATCCTCTCATTAGAAATAATATGACCCAAGAAAGTTACAACATTCAATCAAAACTCACATATAGAGAACTTAGCATACAATTGTTGTTCTTTTAGGGTCTGCAACACCACACAGAGTTGATTAGCATGATCCACCTCACTCTTTGAATAAACCAGAATGTCATCAATAAATACAATAATGAAGAGATCTGAATACTCATGAAAAACTCTGTTCATCAGATCCATAAATTCCATCGGAGCATTAGTCAACCCCAATGACATTACCAAAAATGTAAAGTGCCTATACTGAGTTTGAAAATCCGTCTTAGAGATATCCACCTCCCTAATCTCTAGCTGATGGTACCCAGATCAAAGATTTATCTTAGAAAAGAACTTGGCACCTTGTAACTGATCAAACAGATCATCTATCCTTGGAAGAGGATACTTGTTCTTGACCATCACCTTGTTTAACTACCTATAATCAATACACATCCAGAGGGAATCATCCTTATTGCGCACAAACAACGCTGGTGCACCCCATAGAGATACACTAGGATGAATAAACCCCTCATCTAAAAGATCCTTAAGTTGCTTCTTAAGTTTTCTTAACTCAGTCAGAGCCATTTATATAGAGGGAAAGAAATAAGATGAGTGTCTGAAACTAGATCAATACCAAACTCGATTTCCCTATTCGGAGAAACACTAGGAAGTTTATCTGGAAAAACCTCTGGAAACTCATTAACCACTGGAATTGACTAGAAAAAAGGACCTTTCGAGTTAGATCTTTAACCCAAACCAAGTGGTAAAGAATACATTTAGAGATTAACCTCTAAGATCTAAGATAAGAAATAGATCACCCCTTAGGAGCTAAAGAACCACCCTTTCATTCTATAATTGACTCACTAGGGAACCTAAAGATAACCCTACGGGACTAACAATCCAAGGATGCATAACAAGAATGCAACCAATCCATGCACAAAATAACATCAAAATCTACCATACCCAACTCAAATAGATCCACCAAGGTCTTCTTGCCGCCAACAGATACCACACACCCCCTATAAACTCTCTTAAAAATAACTGAGTCACTTACCGGGGTAGAAATAGAAAAGGGATTTGAATTAAATTTTGGTTCAAAACCAATAGATATAGCCACATAAGGAGTCACATAGGAAAGAGTGGACCCTGGGTCAAGCAAAAAATATACGTCATGAGAGAAAATCTATAACATACCAGTAATGACATCAGGTGATGCCTCAGATTCTTGTTGGGATGCCAAAGAATACAACTTGTTCCAACCAACACTAGAACCAGGAGCAGTAACAGAGGTAGATGCAATACCACCAGCAGTGGGGGCAAAAGATAGAGCCATGAGAAATTTATTCACCCTCATATTAACCTTATTAACTTGACAATCACTGAGACGATGACCCTTCTGGCCACACTTGAAGCATTTGTCCCTCCCTTTACCACAATAACCTCGACAAGGATGACTATAAAACGACAAGGAGGGCATGAAGAAACTGACTGACCTCCACTTTCCTGAGATTGGGCACCCTGTGCCCAAAAATTGTCACCACCTTGATGACGCCTGTTTTCCAACTAGTAAGGAGTACTAGCAGAAGAGTAGGAACCAGAACTCCCCTACTTTTTTCTGGCATTTTCCACCATCCCGACTACCCTAATACTGAGCACCTCCCTGGTCAGAAAACCTACTCTTCTTACCCTGTCTATTCCTCAAACTCTATCTATTCTCTTTTTATTCTCCACTTGCTACATATAAACACTCAACCTAGAGATATCCATATGTTTAATTAGCAAGGAAGTCTTTCTCTCTAAAATAAGATCCCCGATACAACCCAGAAGCAAACTTCCTCATTCTTGCTCGCATGTAGAAACTAAATCAAGGGCATACTTTGACAATTGATGAAACTTTTAGGCATATTCCTTGATAGACATTGTCCCCTGCTGGAGGTTCAAAAACTCTTCCATCTTTACTTCCCTCATCTCTTGGGTAAAGAAACGATCTAAAAAGGCCTTAGAAAAGGTATCCCATAGGATTGATACTTCCATATCACCCTTATCCCTATCCCACTCTTAATAATACTAATATACAATATCTTTGAGCTGATAAGCTATATTGTTTACTCCCTCCGCATTGGTATCTTGTATTACCCAAGATATTTTTTCCATTTTATCCAAGAAGCTATATGGATCCACCTCTACCTTCACTCCAGAAAAAAATGAGAGGATTAATCTTCATAGATTGGCCAACCCTTATAGCCTCAGCAAATAAAACACCAATCGCACTCTGCTTAGCCTGAGCAGGGACCATCTGATCAATAACATGAATAGACTAACAAAATTCTACATTAGTCACCTCGCCTTAAGGAGGACTAGTAGCAACTAGTTGAACTACAAAACTATCAGAGATAGGACCGTGAGGTCAAAGATGAACCCCAGAAGTGGAATGCATCCCTTCAGCATTGCCCCCAGATGGGATAGAAGAGTTTCCTTATGTTCTAGATCTACGAGGCATGATCTGAAAGATAAATAAATAAGGATTAGAGAAGACTCTAAGACTGAAACTCCAAGCTTGAAAAAAGAATACCAAGAAGATTAAACATTCCTAAATGCCATGTTTTCTCTCCCTTATGAGTGTGGTATGCTACATACCCTTAAAAAAGACTCAAATTGACACAGCTTTATGGAATCCCAATTAACCATGAACCTAGGATCTAATACCAACTTAACATGACTCACCTAGGGGCTTTGTCGTAATGGGAATCGTAAGTATGACTGGAATCATAAACCACCCCTATTACCTAACTGTTATACCCCATATTTCAGACTAGGATGAAAATCCGTCATTCCTATATGTAGATATTTCAAAAGCCTTGAATCCTATGTAAATTTAGTGTGTTAATTAATTATGTAGTGTGGGAATCTATTTGAGCATGAATTTAGATCATATAGGTCACCTAAATCAAGTACAAGTTGAAAGCTTTCCTATCGTTCAAGTTTTAGTAAGCATCAAAACATGAGTCAACTTCAATCAACCATAACTCATTGTATATGACTAACTGGGTGGTTTACTATTTATCAAATGAAAGATCTTTGAATTAGATTTCCAAAGATACCAATTTCTCCTAAATACAATATCAGAGCAAAGAGTTATTCCTATTTTACTCTAGCATGTCAGGCTGGAAATAGTGTGACGACATTCGTGGTAGCTTACCACATTTGTAATGCCCTATCACGAAGGTTGTCATCCTTAGGTAGAAACCAACTCCTAAGTGACGATATTTATGGTAGCTTACCATATTTGTGACGCCCTATCACGAAGGTCGTCAGTCTTAGGAAGAAACCAGCTCCTAAGTGACGACATTCGTGGTAGCTTATCATATTTGTGATGCCTTATCATGAAGGTCGTCAGCCTTAGGCAGAAACCAGCACCTAAGTGATGACATTCGTGGTTGCTTACCATATTTGTGATGCCCTATCACGAAGGTCATCAGCCTTAGGCATAAACCAACTCCTAAGTGACGACATTCTTGGTAGCTTACCACATTTGTAATGTCTTGTCAAAAATGTCGTCAGACATAGGCAAAAACCATAAATTCTATCTCCTGTGTGATGATATTTTTGATGGCTTGACAATTTTTGACGCCTTGTCACAAATGTCGTCAGCTATGATTTTCAGCAACTGGGAATTTATTTTAGTAAAGGTATTTTGATCTTTTTCCTTCACTTCCCATGACTTATAACCCTCAAGGAGCGTATTATCTTCCATTCTCTTTAGTTAAACATCTCAAAAAGCTCTCTCATACTCTCTCAACCACAAGATTAGGGTTTTCTCTCAAGATCAAACTCTCAAGAACAAGCTCTTGGGTTTTCATAGAAGAGTTTATTTCAAGGAGATTTCACCATCAATCTTCACAAATTCTTAATCTAAGGTATGCGTAGTGTTCATCTATGGATTCAATTCGTTCATAGAGCTCAAGAATCATGCTTTTAAATGTTATTTTGTAAACTTTTTGTGGTGATATGAGCATGTACTTGTTGATGATTGTTGTTTAAGTTTAAAGATGATATCTAAAGGTGTTCTCATGGAATATATATGGTTGTTAGTTGAAAAACATTAACTTTGAGTGGTTTGACATGATGCAAGTATGAAATCCACCTATGCCTTAAAGAATGCATGCAAAATGTTTGATAAAATGCCTAGGATACTAGAAATTCATATTTACATGATTCCGTGATATCTAAATGACAAGTCCATGTTAGTTATACACTTCAATATGGATTTCCATGCTATTTATGTATTGTTATTGTTGTGATATGAAGTATGTATGATAATGGAGATATGAATTATGTACTTGAAATATATCCATGCTTTCTCCTACCTTGTTTGAGATGTTGAATAAATACATGAAGTATAATATCCCCTACTTATGATATTGTGAATTATGGACTCCGATCTTATGATCAAGTCGTGTCATGTGTCAGTCAGTTTCATTCCATCGAGTCCTGGGGGTATTTGTACCCAAAAAATATAGCTGTGTGCCTAGAGTTTCATTCCATCGAGTCCTGGGGGTATTTGTACCCAAAAAATATAGCTGTGTGCCTAGAGCCATGTCATGTTATCATGATACTCAGTTAAGCCATGATCTATAGAATTTAGTCAGTCATGTGACTCAGGAAAACTCAAAAATCTCAGTAGTCTCAGTAGTTCAGTATTCTCAGTGATCTCTGTACTCAGTTTGTAACTTCAGTATTCACAGTCAATCTCAGTAACTTCAGTACTCTTAATTAGTCCTCAGAACTCATTATATTCCATCCATCATCAGAATCCAGTAAACTCAGTTTTAACTCGGCTAAACAATACCACTATTTTTAGTTCAGTTAATCAGTATCAGTTCAGAAAATTAGTTCAGTTAAGTTATTTAGTTTAGCTCAGTTATTCAGTTCAGTGTCTTTCAGAGGGGTGTAGGATTCAGTACCAAGCGAACCTAGGGATGGGGGCTCACCCGCTAGAATAGGACTGAGATCCCTAGAAGCAATCCCTAAGTTCCAAAACTACGTAGCCAGTATAGGTAGGAGATGTCACCCATTAGATAGGATTGACATAATCAGGGGTCACCCGTTAGCACATTTATATGTATAGGACTAATCCTAAAAGTCACCCACTAGATTAGGACTGACTCTACAACAGATGTCTTTATTGGTGGTGCGGTACTGACACCCTTCCAATTAGGGCAGAGATTGGACCCCAGTTTACCTAGCTTGGGGTATGTCGGTTAGATAAACACATCCCACAGTTTTAGTTACAGAATTAGGGCTTTCAGACACAGTTAACTCAGCTTGGTAGTACAGATTCAGTACTGTTAGATACAGTGAATGCTTAATATTGTAAATAGACTTCAAGATCACCCATTAGCTAGGACTGATCCAACTATGATTAATCAGTATCAGAATCATTAGATTTAAATATCACCCACTAGATAGGGCTAATCTCAAACTAAGTCAAATCATCCTTGTTATCAGTATACTCATGATCACCTGCTAGATAGGATGATCTCAGATTTAGTTACTCCAAGTAGAACGGAACTCAGATATTTTCATCAGAACTTAGACTATCAGATATAGTCACTCAGTGTTATATCTATTAGTCCGATCATTACAATTATATCAGCTATATCAGTTGTCATAGCTCACGTTATTAGTATTCAGTTTCAGGACTATTAGTCATAGTTATTCAAACCAATTCTTCATAATTTGAACTGTCAGAAAGTCATTCATCTATTTAGTATCTCAGTATCAGTACACTCATGTTGTCAGTATTCAGACTCAGCAGTTAGTATCTCTACGAGTTCAGTTACATTTATGGATGCATGTATGTATTCTCATGTTCATATTAGTTAGCATTATTCATACATATAACCCTTTGCATTTAGCCTACCTCACTCGTATACTCAGTACATTCAGACGTACTGACGCATTTGCGCTATGATACTTTCTCTTATGTTAAATCATAGGTTCAGAGGCACGAGCTCCAGATCAGCAGTAGCATTTCAGTGTTCATAGTTTGCAGTGAGTCTTTCTCATTCGAGGACAATATGATTATTGCTACATTTATTCAGTTGCTAGATGGAGTTAGTTGGAGATATGTTCCTTCAAATCCTTATTCAGACAGTTTAGAGGCTTTCAAACTACAATATGTCAGACAGTTATTACAGTTTTGTTTTGGTATTATTATACCTTTTTCAGACATTTTGTTATCAGACGTTTATTCAGTTCGAACCTTATGGACTTTCATGTTCATGTTTCCGCATTTCATGATATATTATGCATTATATAGGTACAGATATCAGTCATGGGTTAGCTTGTAGTCCTTCGGGGTCATGAGCACCGTGTAGCATTCCAGTTCAGAAAATTGGGGTGTTACACTAACATAACCTCCAACCACCTAACCTAAGTTGACTGAATTTCGAGCATGTGACAAGATAGTGTAAACGCTTTCATAAAGACTCTAGGATAAGATCACAATCGTGATCAACCCAACTGAGTCCAACCATCCATACCAATGATCCAATCACACCAAATCGATACAGAAATAAGGGCCATAAACCAGGCTAAACCAATGATATTTCCAAAACATAATATAATTAATCCCAAAATGAAATATGATGGAATGGTGAGAAATTATGTCCAACGATGCCAGCCTCAGTACCAATACCAGTTCTAAGGATGACCCCTATACCGATCCTGCCCATTCCAACATATAGTAGTTCCATAAAACTTCTAACTAAAAGAGTTATAAAATACGGTTGGGACATTCCCCCAACCATGGCCAAAACCTATATCCAAAATAAAATTAAAGTGTCTAGAAATATCCATAACATGAAGTGGAGACTTCTGAAAGGATGAAAGCTCACCATTTCAGTCCAAATACTGATCCATGAGTCAATCACTATGTGGGAGGAGTAGAATGGTAGATTCTTGCATAACATGGGTCTACAGCTGGCAATAGATGGGTTCTCGGGTGAATGCTAGCATGATCTCAAGATAAGGTTAAAGTAATGTCATTTATAAAACCAAGTATAACCATCCATATGCACACAACCGTACATGTATGTACAACCTGCCAGGAAAATGGACTAGGTTTAGCATGCCTTTAAAACTTTTACATGGGTTGTGTAGCTTTGTTGTCCTAAACCACCCATGGAATATATGGGTTTAACTCCTCATGCTAAAAGGGCCCTAGTGCGCGAAGCCGCACGACCAAAGAAGAAAACCTGTAATGACTAGTACATTCTGTAAAATATAGTGTGACATTATGCACACGATCACAAAGACCAACTCACATCGGTAAATATGAGTTTCCAGTTTTGGTCCCTCCGGGACCTCCACCTATTATAGCTTCACTACACATCCCGCCATTATTGTCCAATTAAAACCATTACCAAGAAATCAATCACTCCATTTACCATTTATTGACACAACCATTTAGTGGTGGTATCGTCATAGCGACCATGCCTGCAAGTACTATCCATAACCAACTATATATAGGTGTAAAAGGACTTCCAAGTGCCCTTCTATTTACCATATTAAACCACTTGGGGTATTCCATGTACCCCACAAGCATAACTATGTAGTCATTTACCTTTCAAATCTATTTAAACCATGTATAATTCCTTTACCAAGTTTTTGAAACAAGCAAGAGTTCCACAAAAAATACTTAATGCAATGAAAACATGCTTATGGGCATTTTTTCAAACATATTGGGGGTATAATATTACCAAAACCAATTTCAATTACCATTAAACCATTCCCATACAATCCGATTATCCAAACTACTGTAAATGTACATAAAGTATAACTAAGACCATGGAAAACCATAACCAACCATTTAATATCAAATCCCCCAATACATATTTGTAAACCAAAATCATACAATCAATGAAGTCATGAAGACATTCATAAAAACCATGCTTCTAGTTCGAATTAACAATGAGTAAAGAGAACATGACTTAAACCATGATGATGATGAAAAGAAATTATCGAGACAATCCGTAAATCAATCCTCTAGTTGAAACCCTAGCTTCCTTTACCCAAAAGTTTTTTTGAGAGAATTATAGTGTTTAGAAGAGTTTCTAAGTGTTAATGAATGGAATAATAGGGTAAATATCCTCCCAAGAGAGTTAAAAGTCATGTGACCTTATTAAGATATGTGGGGAAATATCCAAATATCCCCACTCAAGTTTCATAAAATCCCATCCTAGGGATATGACTAACCCTCACGAGTCGTACCCTTCAATACAATTGGTATCCTCCACTCGTATCCTAGCCTCAAACTTTGGATCCAACACAGTACAACATATGACTCATCCAACCAAGTCATATCCAAAGCATATAATTCATACCTTTCATTCGTATCCCTAGCAGATTTAAACCCTAGAAATATTTAGCCACTGTCCAACATATGAGTCTTGGGTACGACTCATACCATGACTTATGGATCATGGTGAGCCACTCGTACTCAGATCCAACCTATGTAACCAAGTCTAAGATTAATTGAAGGAACCAAATGATCCGTACTGACCAATATGACTCATACCTCTAAGTCGTATCCATTCTAGTAACAAAAATTCATCCCACTAACTAACACTGGTCAGTATGCGATAGGACCATACCATCTGTACCCCAACATACAGCTCATACCCATAATTCATATTGGGTCTAGAGATCAAAATTCTAAGAAATTTTCTAAGGTCCAGAAACCAATGTATTTCAGTCTCCCCCACAGAGAACATTCATCCTCGAATGACAAACAAGGTAGGGGTAACCACACACATGAATCATTTGAATTGTTAAATAAAAAAGAGGCAGAGTTATTAATATTTCCTCTAACAAACTCAGAAAATAAAGATGTGCTGAAGATATATACCTTCCACCCAAATACCAGGAGCAAAGAACAAATGCGGATATTTGGACTTTTTGTCCTCTTTCACTTCCCATGTAGCTTCTTCCACCTTAAGGTTCTTCCAAAAAAGCTTAACCAAAGCCACATCCTTCGTTCGTAATTGAAGAACTTGCCTATCCAAGATATCAACTGAACTTCTTTAGAAAACAAAGAATCCGTGAGATCCAATCTTTCCAAAGAAACAATAGAAGAAGGATCACCAAGTAGTTCCTTAACAAGGAAACATAAAAGATCGGATCAATCGAACTCAAGTAGTCTGCAACTCTAGCTTATTAGAACCATTACCAACTCTTTGCAAAATCTTATAAGGACCAATATACCGGAGACTGAGACTCCCCCTCTTACCAAACTGCACTATTCGCTTCATGGGAGATACCTTGAGGAAAACATTATCCCTAACCTCAAACTCTAAGTCTCTATGCCTAACATCCGTATAGGACTTGGAAACTTTGGGCAGCTTTAAGCCTTTCCTAAATCACCTTCACCTTCTCCATAGTCTGGTAATCCAAGTCGGGACCAAACATATCCATCTCACCAAGATCAAACCAACCAATAAGAGATCTACACCTCCTACCATACAATGCCTCAAAAGATGCCACACTAATACTAGAATGATAGCTATATTTGTAAGAAAGATCCATCAAAGGTAGATGCTCAACCCAATTGCCACCATAATCAATCATACAAGCCCAAAGCATATCTTTAAATGTCTGAATAGTTCTCTCCACTTTCCCATCTGTTTGGTAGAAAACAATAGTCAGACTAACCTTAGTCCCCAAACCTCTCTAAAAAGATCGTCAAAATTGAGATTTAAACTGTGCGCCATGATAAAAAAAATCAAACCAGGTACTCCATTCATCTTCACATTCTCTTAAAGATAAAGCTTCGCATAATCCTCTACCAAAAAGGTAGTCCACACTGGCAAAAAGTGCACAGACTAAGTCATCCTATCCATGATGACCTAAATCGAATCATATTGATTCCAAGACCGAGGAAGATCGGTAACGAAGTCTATATTGACCACTTTCTATTTTCATTTGGGAAAATCAATTTCTTGATACAACCTCTTGGCCTCATGTTCTCAAATTTAACTATTGGTGCACCATGCAGTTGGCCATAAAATTAGCCACTTCCTTCTTCATGCCATTCCACCAATAGATCTTCTTGAAATAATGATACATCTTAGTTAAGCCGGGATGAACAACATAGCATGATTCATGCTCCTCAGCCAAAATCCTTTAACATAAACTGTTGACATCAGGAACACACAGCCTCTCTTCGCACCATAATGTACCATCACCACTGATCTCAAACACCACTACCTTTTTTTCACTAATATCACACTTGATTTTTATCAAGATAGGATCTAGCACTTTTTTCTCCTTAATCTCTGCACCAAGAGATGATCAAACAACTTCTTACACGATCACACCCCCATCTTTGAAGTTTAAGAGGTAAACTCCAAGATTAGCCAAGTAGTGAATATCCTTCACCAACTCCTACTTTTTTTCCTCCATATGAGCCAAAATCCCTATGGATAACCTGAGAAGAGAATCAACAACCATGATAGCCTTACCTGGGAGATAGTGAAGGCTCATATCGTAGTCCTTGGGAAGTTCAAGCCACTTCTTCTGCCTGAGATTAAGCTCCTTTTGAGTGAACACATACTGTTGACTCTTATGATCTGAAAAGATATCCATATATAGGCCATACAAATAATTCCTCCATATTTTCAAAGAAAACACAACTGCCAACAGCTCCAAATCATGAGTAGGATAATTTCTCTCATGCACTTTCAACTACCTGGAAGCATAGGCATTCACCTTCCCATGCTGCATCAACGCACAATCAAGACCTACCTAAGATGTATCTCAATAAACCATGAACCCATAATTACCTTCTGGCAAAGTCAGAATTAGAGACAAAGTTAACTTATCCTTCAGCTTCTTGAACTCCCTTTACAAGCATCCGACCAAGAAAATGTAAACTTGTTCTGAGTCAACTTGGTAAAAGAAGTAGCTATCGATGAAAAAATTTCCACAAACCACCTATAATACCCAGTTAAACCCAAGAAACTCCAAATATCGGATGGAGTTGTGGTTCTAGGCTACCTTTTCACCACAACAACCTTTTGTGGATACACTATAATACCCTTACTACAAATAATATCACTTAAGAAAGTTATAGCATTCAACCAAACTCACACATAGAGAACTTGGCATATAGTTGTTGTTTTTTTAGGGTCTGTAACATCACACGAAGGTGATTAAAATGATCCAACTCATTCTTTAAATATACCAGAATGTCATTAATAAACAGAATAACAAAAAGATCTGAATACTAACAAAAAACTTTGTTCATCAGATTAATAAATACCATTAGAGCATTAGTCAACCCCAATGACACTACCAAAAACTCAAAGTTCCCATACTGAGTACCAAAAGTACTCTTAGGGATATCTACCTCCCTAATCTTTAGCTGATGGTATCTAGACCAAAGATCTATCTAAAAAAAAAACTTGACACCTTGTAACTGATCAAATAGATCATCTATCCTTGGAAGAGAATACTTGTTCTTGACTGTTATTTTGTTCAACTACCTATAATCAATTCACATCCATTGAGAATCATCCTTATTACGCACAAATAACACCAGCGCACCCTACGGAGATACACTAGGATGAATAAATCCCTTATCTAAAAGTTCGTTAAGTTGCTCCTTGAGTTCGCTACACTCAGCCAGAACCATTCTATAGGACAGGACCATACCATTCGTACCCCAATATACAACTCATACCTATGAGTCGTATTGGGTCTAGAGATTAGAATTCTATGAAATATTCTAAGGTCCAGAATTTAGGTTTTTCAGGTGGGGTCCTACAACTCCTCATCTTTGCCATTCTTGGTCCCAACCACCAGGAATATATACTCCTCAGCTAATAGATCAAACCACATAGATGGATATAGAGTCATTGATGTGTGAATGAAGGGGTAATTTAGGGAATGACCAAAACCTGGCTCTCAGCATGTAACATGGCTATCTTCTCCTAAATCCCCAAAATATCTAGAGATTGTAAATCGCTAAATTATGAATACAATGAACCCTCAAAAGCATCAATTTGGGTATAAAACTCCCTCTTAAACTTTATTATCTCAGCCCTTATTTCCGCCTACACTTGAGCCTCAACTTTCTCTAATGTGGTCTAGACCAAAGGCCAGATCTGTCCATACAATAGGTAAGTTGAGTCTCTATATTGGTTAGGTAGGTGGCAGTCTCATCAAGCCACTCCAATAAGAGTTATATAAACTCATGAGGTACTCTAATGATACCTATAGTTATGGGGTAAGGAGGTAAAGTAGATGTAGTAGTCAGCTCAAAAGTAGAAGTCGAGGCTGAAGTAGTAGTAGTTGAGGCCCCTCCCCCTAGTATCAATCTCTGGTTAAGCCTTTGACTCACTTATCTCTAAATTATCACAAAATTTTAGCCTATAAATAGCCTCGATTGAAATATATGGTCCTTCAAAATATAATGGAATCATAGTAGAAGGTGGCTGGGCTCTTTGGGTATGGATCGAGTTTGGTGGATCCTTGATCAAACTAATACCTGTAATGCTCATCACTTTATTTCTTCTATAAACATCAGGTTTATCAAACACATCAGCCGTATCACATAGCTGTTGGATAAGGAAATGAAAGGAAAGAGTAGGGGTCTCACCAAATGCACACTCATGAATCTCTAGCCGGATCAGTCCCACAAAATCAATCTTATATCCAGCAAGCAGGTTGGCAACCAATACGGCTCTATCGTATGTCAATATATTATCTGATGAAGTCAGACATAGTTTAAAGCATGCTACAGTCCACCAAAATTTTTCTATGAAATGCAGTGCTACCTTTTTTATCTCCTTCTTTCCCTCACTCTTGGGGCCGTCATTGCTTAAGTAAAAAATTTAGGCAGCTATCCATCTTACCAAATCTAGCCTCTATAATTTGAAGTCTAAATATTTTATAATACATATAACATAAATATCATCAAAAAATCAAACTCTGCGGTAGGTGCAGGTGCTACATACTCTGGCCCAAATAATACTCAATGGATGGTTACTGTAGAAATATCTATTCTGACCCCTCGGACTTGAATATTCTCTAACTATTGCTACTCAGCTACCTTACCATCTCGTATGGCAATCAAATAAAGTATAGAGGCATAGTAATCATAAAATATCAGACTAGGGTCGGTCTATAAGATCCTTGGGGCTGAATTATCCACCCCAACCGATATCGATCAAAAGAGGCTCATAGGTCTTGTGCCCTTTCTAGCCCAGTCAAGTCAATCCTCCTCTTAGCAACAATACCTTGCTTAGGCTGAGCATGCTCCATAATTAGTTTGTCAATATCAAATATATGTTATATTCCTTTTGCGTAGCATCTTAGGTTTATCTCATATATAGGCACAGTTAAGCCATGTGTAGAGTACGATACTAGATAAACCGGTGGTAGAATAGTAAGCTAACCATCCTGTATAGGTGTCTGTGTGTCATATGTGGAGGATGATGAAATCTTATACAATACCTGAGTTGTACCCTCCTCAGATTGGGGTACAACTGATGCCAACTCACTAGTAGAACTGGATGCATCCTCCAACCCCTCGTCAGGCTGGGAGCCATGTTTGTTCGCTTCCTCTACCAAACTAGAAATAAAACAAGATTAAATTGCATCTCCAATTCTTGACTGAGACTTAACCATATCCTCTACATCATTCTTGGAAGCCCCCTCTCCCTCTTCAGACTAAGGAGAGTGTGGTGGATTTCTTTATCCTCGGTGTGGGAATAGGTCTAAGTGTAGCCATGTAGGCCCGAACCTATACTGGTGTAGAATAAGTGTCCGACTAAGTATATTCTAGGGCAGGTTAGGTGCCTGAATACCTAATGATAGTGCAACGACTGTTGCATCCTTGACCTATCTCAAAGAGCGAACTGATCTGACATGGGGCCACCAGAGTGCTATCTGTCCTAACGGGTACTCTTCTATAGAGCGAATCTGCTTTTGGGACTCATCTTAGAGTCTGTACTAGGCTCACTTATTTGATATTGCCTTAGGTTCCTTGGTACCTGAAAAAGTAGTTGTTAGTTCTTGAAATAGAAAAAGGAAATAAGAAAGTTGAAAAAAATCAAAAGACCCAAGGTAAGGCACTTACGACCTCTCTTATGGGCCGTAAATGCCACTTACGGGGGTCGTAGGTAACCTCGTACGTATTAGACAAATTCTTGAAACTTAAGGGCTTCAGGTCTAACATCTATGTGGTCACGTACGACCCATAAGTGCTACTTACGAGGTTCTTAAGTACCATTGTAGGTACCCTCCTGAGGGTACTTCAATTTTTTTTAAATTTTCATTACACACAGTGTATTTTGCTATTTTAATTCCAATTTCATGCACAACAACATTTATCAAGTTCAACTTCACAGGTATTGCACAAAAAATTAGGTTTTCATCTACTTTTTCAGCTTCCACTTTCATTTAGGGCATGAATATAGATTTCCCATACATGACTGATGCAACAATATCATATTTAAGTCATTCTAGGATCCTATAATTAATATTTATGAGTTTTATTTAGTTATCAAGTATATTTTAAGTACTAACTAAAGTTTTTTCATGAATAAAACAATCATAATCCGTAGGGGCCAAGAATTTTACTTTTATTACAAGTGATGAAAGTAGAAATTGGAAGAAGTTTATAAAAACCCTAGCCTTGAGTGCTCTATGCATTCTAATGGACTTTTGGTATTAAGATTTTGATGGATTTGTGCCTTTTATGGAGTCTATAGAGAGTTGGAGAGTTTGAATTTTAGAGGGAGTTACAAAATCAAAGAAAGTAGGGGAAAAAGGATTGGGTTTGGGTTATTAAGGCTGATGGTCTGTCGAATCCGGTCAGATCCAATTAGGTCTGACCCAAAATTTGAAATTCTAACCTAAAGTTTTTGGCCACTTACATCACGTAAGCGCCACTTAGGCCTATAAGTGGTTCGTCGTAAGTGGCAGGAAAATTTTAATCCCTTCTGAACTTTGATCTTGATTTCAGCGACCTCACTTATGGCATTGTAAGTGGTACTTACGACACCCTTAAGTGGGTGTATAAGTAAAAGTTCAGAGATCCAAAATTCTCATATTCTCCTTCTGACATCTAGTACATCACTTACTTGGCTTAGGTGGGACTTATGATCCTCGCAAGTGGGTTTGTAAGTTCCCTTACCTTGAATTTTTAAAATTTTACAATTTCTTACCATGTTTTAGGTATTTCTTCATACTTTACACCTACCAAAGTAAATCAACGTGAACACTAAAATAGTGGATTGCCGCTTACCCGGTGCTTGATGTAAGTTGTGGAACGATATGTCTATGTTGGTTACTCATACTTCACCAATAATCCCATGGGTTGCCTCCTATAAATCACTTGATTTAACATTTTGGAATGACTTGGTGGCCTTAGATACTCAAACTTCGCCAAGGCTTATATCAACACAAATTTTCACTTAATTAATATTCCCCATATATTTCTTTACACATTACTCGTTCACCTTGAACGGGGCTTCACCAAAACGTTTCAAATCAATAGACCCATGTGGGAACACTATAAGTATAGTGAATGGTCCATACCACCTAGACTTCAACTTTACAGGAAATAAGTAATGTTTTGAATTATATAACAAAACTATATCACCGGGCTCAAACACCCTTTTCTTGAACATCTTGTCATGATACAACTTTATCTTTTCTTTGTATAGAGCTGAACTCTTATAAGCTTAGAGCTAAATTTATCCAACTCATTCACCTTGCTCATCCTCAAATTAGCTGCATCATGCCACTCAAAATTTAGCTTCTTCAACGCCCATAGTACCTTATACTAAAGTTTGAACGGTAAGTGGCATGCCTTATCATACACAAGATGATACGAAAAGGCACCACGGTGGTCTTAAAATCTATCCAGTAGGACCACAGATCATCTTCTAACTTACTTAAACAATCCGTCTTGTTGGCATTCACAGTCTTCGCCAACCTGCCCACTCATCTAAGGATGGTAAGATGTTTCCACTTTATGCTTATCACCATATTTTTCAAGTAGGGCCTTAAGAAAATGATTATAGAAGTGACACCCACATCACTTATAATAGAACCTGGAGTGCCAAATCAAGAAAAAATATTCTTCTTAAAAAATATGGTGACACTTTTGCCCTTATTGTTAGGAAGCACAACTGTCTCCACCTATTTAGAAACGTAGTCAACTACCATAAGAATATATTTCATCCCATAGAAACTCACAAATGGACCCATGAAATCAATACCCCACACACCAAAAAAACTCAAACTCCAAGATAAGTATCATAGGGAGTTCATGTTTCCACAAAAATATTACTTTTCCATTGACACTAATCATAGTGTAAAGTAAAATCATGAGCATCCTTGTAAATAGTCGGCAAAAAGTACCTACTTTATAGAATTTTATGGATTGTTCAGGTACCACTATGTTGACCTTCAAATTGTGATGAATGACAAGCCTCAAGGATACTAATCATGTCCATCTCAGGAATACATCTTTGAATAACTCCATCTGCACGAATTCAAAAAATATGTCTCATCTTAAACAAATTTCATTACCTCATGCATGAACCACTTGCATTGCTGAAAGGATAAATCTTTCGGGACAAGATCACTTGTTAAAAAGTTGGAAAAATCCACAAACTAGGGGATTAAGTATTGAGATACTGCCAATACCCATTCATTTGGAAAAGTATCATCTATATCAAGTTCATCCCCTAATTTCAGCATTGCCTCCTCCTCAAGGTGGGACAAGTGATCTACAACCTAGTTCTTAGTGTCTTTTCAATTTTTCTCCTCAAAATCAAATTAATACAACAAGAGCACCCTATGAAGCAACCTCAAATTTACATATTTCTTTACATCCTATACCTAAATGTTGCATGATCGGTGTGAACTATGACTTTGGTCCTTATCAAATAGGATCAAAATTTCTCAAAGGAAAAAAAAGCACCATGAGTAAATCCTACTTAGTAAATGTATATTTTCTCTATGCAAGATTTAATGCTTTACTGGAATAGTAGATTAGGTAAAGGATCTTCTCATGTCTTTGGCCGAAGACAACTCCCAAGGCCACACCACTAGCTTCGTATATCACCTCAAAAGGCAAGGACCAATCAGGAGACACAATAATAGGAGTCCTTAAGGCACTAAAATGCCTTGAGATATGCGGCATAAAACACAAACTTTACCTCTTTATTTAAAAGCTTGGATACCAGATTAGCAATTTTAGAGGAGTCCTTGATGAATCTCCTATAAAACCTACCATGACCGAAGAAAATTCTAATACCTTTAACTAAAGATAGAGGAGGTAATTTTTCAATCACCTCAATCTTTGCCTTGTCAACCTCAATACCCCTTTTTGAAATATTTTGTTCGAGAATAATCCTTTCCTTCTTTATAAAGTGGCACTTTTCCCAATTCAAAACTAGGTTGCACTCTTCACATCCCTAAAGTGCATTGGCCAATTAGATAATTATAAAAGAGTCACCAACAACAAAAAATTCATCCATGAAGGACTCTATAGTGTCCTCCTCTATATAAAAAATATCGACATCATACATCACTAAAAAGTGGCAGAAGCATTGCACAATTTGAATGACATCCTCTTGAATAAAAAAGTACCATAAGTTCAAGGAAGAGTAGTCTTATCTTAGTCTTTGAGGGCAATAGAGATCTAATTATACCCCAAATAACCATCAAGAAATTAATAATAACCACTTCCTGTAAGTTTGTGTTGTATCTGATCTATGAACAACATAGGAAAATGGTCCTTTTGAGTCTAAATGATCAACTTGCTATAGTCCATGCACACTCTCCATCCAATAACAGGTCTTATGGGCACTAACTCATTCTTCTCATTTGGGACAACAAGGACCCTACTCTTTTTAGGTACACATTGAACTGGGCTGATTTACTTGTTGTCTACAATGGGGTAAACCACGCCCATATCTAAACACTTTATGATCCCTTTATTTACCATCTCTTTTGCAAATAGATTAAAACAATGTTGGTGCCTAATGCTAGGAACACAGTTCGGTTCAAGATGAATTTGATGAGTATAAATCCTGGGTGGAATCTCCATAATATATGCAATAGTCCATTTGATGGCCCTCTTAGATCTATGCAAGAATGAAATCAATGCCTCAACCTGTGACTCTAATAAATCAACAATAATATTAACCATCCTAGTATTGTTGGCCCTCAAAAATACATATCATAAGTGAGATATGAGGGCCTTCAATTCCAAGACTGGTGGGTCCTCAATAGATGGTTGAGCTGGGGGAGTATCCCTATTATTCATGACAAGATCTAACTTCTTTGGAGCATAAGAATAAGAACCTTCTATACAGTGTGCTCACTATCTCTTCATATTTATTGGTACCATCACTGTCAAAGTTCATGATAACTATTGCTATTTTCTCAACCCCAAGTCTCTCCTCAATAGGGACAATCAATGCATCATCATCAGTAGTCTCTATCATACATACCACAAGCATAATGTTTGGTTGCTGTGTCGACTGACACACATTAAAAGTCACTTATTCGTCATTGAATCTGAAATTCATCTGCCCAATCTTCATGTTAACCAATGCCCTACCCGTAGCTACGAAGGGCCTTCCCATGATAATTGTGACTTTAGAGTCTACCACACAGTCAAGGATCACAAAATTAGCTGGAAATATGAAAAATGCCACGTACACTAACACATTATATAATATATAAATTAGTTTGTTCGCAGTGTGGTTAGCTATTAATAGCCTCATTGATATAGGTTTGGGTTCCCCCAACCATAACTGCTTGTACATCAATAACGATATCATATTGATACTATCTTCTAAATCAAATAAAGCTCGAGAGAAGTTGAAGGACCTAGTGGTACATAGAATAGTAAATGATCTGCGGTCCTCTTTATTCTCTACTAAATAGCAATAACACTATAATGGTGCTTATTATCAACACGATTCAAAGTCATCATCTGTTCTTAATAACCAAATCCCTTATGAACTTCTTATAGTCTGCTCCAATGCTTCCACGAGAAATATTAAAAGTAATCTTCTTTAATATTAACACGAACTTCTAATACTTTTTTTCCTCTTGCTTCTTCTTCAATCCGTAAGAAAAGAGCGGGGGAGGTCGTGGAATGGTCTTCAATACAGACTCGACTTACTTCCCTTTCTATTATCCTTCTCAACTCTCTTGTCAACGCCCATCAATTTTCATGATGAGTCACCACTAGTCACTAACATTTTAGGTTCTATTCAAGTACATCATCAATAACAAAAACATCATAACAGACCTTATCAACTACAGACATAGGGGGATCAATAGTATCCTTACCACTCCAAGTGCTGATGGACAAACAATGACTATCATTCTTTAGATTCTATATAGTATTACTTGAAAGAGTTCCTAGTTGATGCTGATTTAAGGTTGCTAACATCTAAATAAGTTTTTCTCAAGTTTCTTGATTATAGTAGCATATGATTCCACTTTATAGATCAAACCTAAAATATCTGCATTAATCTTCTTAAGGTAACTCTATTGATTCTCAAATCCTTAACCATCTTAGTGAGCAATGCCTTTAGCCTCAAAGTAGCATCACGGTTCCCAGGTGAAACATATGCACCACTCTTCTTTTTAAAATCATCCTTATGCCTCAAATCACCGTCTCTCTCTGCTCTGATCCCTATATATGTCTGCATAATAGTTCTAACCTTAGTTCCCTTGCCTCGAGTTCTTAGTGTCTTGAGTATACCCTTGGCCCTTGGCTTAGAAATTTTCCAACTCTCTATCTATATACTTTGCCTCTTCTTCAATATTATAATCATATAGTCTATGTTATTTACCTTGTACACCCATAAAATTTCATTTTTTGAAATTCATAGTTGTAAATTGGTTAGTCACTAACCCAATCTCCATCCTAAACTATGAAACTTCTTGAGCCACAATATCATCAATGATTCTTTGCTCATTGTAAGCTACAATAGCATAAATGCCATTTCCTCTTTCTACCTCCTGGGTATGCCACCCTCGATAAGTAAGAGAGACCCAATCTATGATTTTTATGCTAAATCCCAATGCAGGCTTATGAAATCTACACCTATAATAGTATTCGCAATAGCTTTGGCACTGGTATCAGGGATTGATAGAAAATTTTAAGAAAATTTCTCCCTAAAATTCTATGATTAGACACCATTATCAAATTTTTATTAAACCTAAACCATGCCTCATACAGGGTCCATAATGCAATTTTCTAAAATTATAGATCTCATTCTTTAATTACAATATTTTAGCAGGAGGGATAAATCAGTCTAAGTAATATTTATGCAACTCATTCCAATTAGTAATGGACCCATGAGGTAGTTACCCTAACAATAATGTCGCTTCACTAGTTAGAGAAAATAGGAAAAACCTGAGTCTCAAATCATCCTAACTCACCCCAGGTATTTTATATGATGTGTAAATCCCAACAAAATTCATGATGTGCATGTTTGTGTCATCATTTGGCAAATCAGCAAACACACCCTTCAGATTAAGCAACTAGATCATACCACTCATGAAATCTAACTTCACCTTTGGGGAAACTTAGAAGGAATGATAGCTCTTGTCCCAATAGGCTCAACAAGTCCTTGGTCATCCTCTAGATCATTATATACTGGCAAGTACTGATAAGTTAGGAGTACTTAAGATCTATCTCTTCTAGCTCTGTTGAGTTCTTTTCGATGAATAACTTTGTATATCTGCCTCTCCTCTTGAGCTGCACGACGGGCAACATTATTATCGCTCCTTGCATTTCATTATCCTAATAACTATGTAGTGGTTTGTGTAGCTATCTCTTAAACACCAAGTGGTATAGGGGAGATAAGTTAATTGGATCACCGTGTTTTGACACCTATAATTTTGTCATAGGGTTCTTTCAATATGTGGATTAAGTAGGGTCAAAGGATTGCCTTGACTCCTAGTACTAGGCATACATCATTACACGCCTCAAGAAGAGCAAAAAAGTAAAACCTAACAACCTAAACAAACTCTGACAATCATTTTATAATCGTATTCCCCAGCAACGGTGCTAAAATTTGATGTTGCCCAAAATTATACTTCTAAGAAGTATAATACGGTTGATGCCAAATATAGTAGCCCAACAGAGGTTGGGGTCAAACCCATAGAGAATAGGCCGAATATCTCTCACGAATATATTGAAGTGTCTAGAAAAATGTAGAAAAGTTAATGAGGGGTTTTGCTTTAAAAATAGTTAAGTAGCAATAATTCTTGATCACTTTAGCTGAAATTAATCTGAGATTAATACTATGACTATTTTACCCCCATCTTCATAACTTCATAGACTGATTGCGCTCAATCCACCTAATTCAATGCACTACATATAAATTCTGATAAGATTTGTATCACCAACCGTCTTGTGAATGCCTTTAGTGAATTTCACTCTTTATGTTGTGAGTCTTAGAGTAATTTCTTGCTAACCTTGTCTTTGATTCCAATTCAACTATTACATTTTAGGTGTAAAGTTGATTAGACGAGTGTTTATAGCCTTGGATTATTGTCATAATCTTCTTTTCCTAATCTTGGTCTCTATTATAAAGATGATCTCACTGATAGGTAAGTTCTTAATTTCTGCAATAGTTAAGAAAGCATAAAAAACAAAGAAGACCATAATACGTACATAAACACTGATTTAGAAGAATCTCACACTTTCTTTACTTTTTTATTTCGCTAGGGTTCCTACAACACTAGTTAGGTGGTTTAGCCTCTCATGTTTTTAAGAATATATATGGAATTCAATAAAGAAACATAAGATGAAGGTCACAATAATTTAAGAACAAAACCCAAATTCTCAAATTAATAATCAACCAAATAATCAAGAACAAAGGATTCCAAGATCAAAAGTCAAATATTAGAATCAATATATGTTTTTGAATGTATTGAGTTTGTAAACTAATACAAAAACATCATAAGGGTATTTATAGTTTACATCAGAACCCTAGACATCCTAACCAAAATAAATAGGGAAAATTGGATCGGTGGTTACTTATAGACCCACTTATAGGCCGTAAATAGAGAGGAGTATATGAAATATTTAAGGATTGTGCTCTGGACTTTATGAGATCAAAGGCTTTTTGCCAAATTTTAATAGTCTAAGTTTTGGCTTGAGTCGATAACATTCCTTAGAGATGTGGTGTCTAAGAATGGGATTACAGTAGATCCAAAAAAGATTGAGGCTATTTATGATTGGACCAGGCCTATATCTCTGTCTAAGGTTTGTAGCTTAATTTGTTTGGCCAGTTACTACAGGGAGTTCATTGAGCATTTTGCTACTATTGTAGCACCGATGACTAAATTAACTTAGATAGAGTTTCCTTTCTGGTGGTTTGAGGATTGTGAGTTGATCTTTGTTAAGCTCAATAGATTTCTCACTTCAACTCCTATATTGGATCTTCCCAATAAAGGTGAGGGATTCACCATATTTTGTGATGATTTTGGTATCGGTTTGGGTTGTGTGTTGATGGAACAAGGTCAATTTGTTGCTTATTCATTGAGAAAGATAAAGGTGCACGAGTATAATTACCCCACTCATGATTTGGAGTTAGTGGTAGTAGTTTTCATGCCAAAGGTTTGGAGACATTATCTTTATGGCCGGTATTGTGAGATTCTCATAGATCATTATTGTCTTCGGTATCATTTGACCCAGAGAAATCTTAATTCTAGGCAACATAGATGGATGGAGTTGCTTAAGGATTGTGATATATCTATCTTGTATCATCCAAGCAACACAAACATAGTAGCAGACACCTTGAGCCAGAAGGAGATAAGGATAGGTAACTTGTCTTTTATCTCAATTTCTCAAAGACCGTTGGCACATAACATCCAATACCTTGCCAACTTAATGGTACGATTTGACATTTCAGACCACAAGAGCATTCTTGATAGTGTTTAGGAAAGGTCTACCCTATTTGAGTAGATTTAGAGTCATCAGTTTGAGAATATGAGACTTTGCATCATTCGTGATTAGGTGTTGAATTATGAGTCCAAGAGGGATGCCATAGATTTTGAGGGTGCTCTGAGATTTGATGGTTATATTTAGGTTTCAAGAGTTAGAGACTTTATTCAGTCGATTTTATATGTGGTTCACAGCTCCAGATATTTGATTCACTCAGGTACAACTAAGATAAATAGAGATTTGAGGTAGCATTATTAGTGGAGTGGTATGAAGAGATATATTTCATACTTTGTATCTTATTGGCTATGTTGTCAATAAGTGAAGGACAGGCATCAGAGACCTGGTTGCTTAATTCAGAGATTGCCCAAAATCAAGTAAAAGTGGGAGCATATTTCCATGGACTTTGTTAGTGTTTTTCCTTGTACTTTTGATGGTTCCAATGGTATTCGGGTCATTATTTATTGGCTGACCAAATTGGCACATTTAATTTATATTCAGATATCCTTCAATGTTGAGAGGTTAGCTCATATCTATGTTCGAGAGATAGTTCATTTGCATGGTATGCCTGTATTTATAATTTCAAACCTAAGTTCAGTATTTATTTCTAGCTTTTGGAGAGTTTTTTTTAGAAGGAGTTGGGTAATCAGGTGGATCTTAGTATATCCTTCTATCCTCAAATCGATGGGCGGTCAGAGTGGACTATTCAGGTTCTTGAGGATATTCTTCAAGCCTGTGTTATGGATTTTATAAGTCAGTAGGAGCAGTACATAGCTTTGGCAGGGTTCACATATAATTATAGCTACCATTTGAGCTTTGAGATGGCACCCTTTAAGATTTATATTGTAGGTGGTATCATTCTTTGATTGGGTAGTTTGATACCTCCAGGATTAGACCTCGTGGTACTGACTTACTTTAGGAGTCATTGGATTAAGTTAGAGTAATTACAGATAGGTTGAGGGTAGCTCAGAGTGGGTAGAAAGATTATGTAGATCGTAGACTTTGTGCCTTGAGATTTGGGGTTAGAGACTAGGTATTCCTCTGAGTATCACCCATAAAGGGTATGATGAGGTTTAGGAGAAAAGGCAAGCTAAGCCTGAGATATGTTAGACCATTTGATATCCTCCACACACATCGTGAGGTGGTCTATGAGTTAGCGTTAACCTTAGATTTTTCTATTGACCATCTAGTTTTCTATGTTTCTATGTTGCGATAGTACATTCACGACATATCTCATGTGTGTCGGTGGGACTCAATTCACTTTAATGAGCAGTTGACCTTTAAAGAGAATCTTATGTTTGTATTAGCTAGTGATATCAGGCGGCTGCACTCTAGAGAGATTCTAGTAGTTAAGGATAAGTGGAGAAACCACCCAGTAGAGAAGGCTTCTAAAGAGATTGAGTTACGGACTAAGTATTCTCACTTGTTCAAGGCCCCAAGCAATCCTAATCCTGTACAATTGTGGACAGTCTTTTATTAGTGGATATTGTAATGACCCTCCAGGTCATTTTCTGTATTTTTACTAATTTTCACTGTTTATAGATATCTTATAGCCGCCTCATGTCATTTATGACTTGTTAGAGCTAACAGTTTAGTGACAGGTAGTTTATTTGGTTTTTAGAGTCAATTTCCTATTTTGAAGTCTTCGCTAGTTAAAATCGCTACCGGGAAAAAACTTTAGTGAAACTTCATTTGTTAACTCTGATAGTTCCACCAGCTCTAAAACATTAAATTTAGGCTAGGTGGACCGTTGGTTTGAGTCCAAGGCTTTCAAACTCATTTTGGGCTATTGGCTAAAACTTGAGAAAATGACACTTGGGTTTGAGATCCACTTTTCATCGAAACAACCTCAGATGGAATTTTGACTACACCATCAAGTCTAGAAAGTCAAATTTGATAGGGTAGCATAGTTTCTTCGCATATATGCGATACTGAATGAATCTCAAATGGGTGGTGGAGACTCAAGAAACTTTCAAGTCTTCAGCTGGTGCACTCAGTTGGTGCACCCTCTTAAGTGCCCTTTGGGTCACTTAAGTACAGGTTCGCTAAAGCGTCAAATGATTTATTTAAGTGGCTAGGCTTTCTCAGCTAAGGTCTGCTAAAGAAAATCTCTCATCACTTAAGTGAAAGATGCTTAAGAGTCAAGAGGACCGGTTAAGCAATAAGTGTGCAGGTAGCGGGCACCAGTAAAGCGGCACTTGGCCTTAAAAGTGGTGACCGCTTAAGTGGCCTAGTGTCCACTTTAGTGGCACCTAGGAATCCTTAAATACCCTTTAGCCCAATTTTTCTCCTATTTTCACATAAATTCAAAAGTGAAAAATATTAGAATTTATGGGAACTTGGGAAAAACATTGATAGAAGATTTTGGGGTGTTCGTAAGCTTGGATTAATCGATTCTTCCTTGAACCTAGTAACTTTATCAATTCCATGGTTAATTTCTCTATTAATCCCAAAAATCCCTAAATATTGGTGGGTTGATTTAGCACCATTTGAGCTTGAAAATTTCCCCTTCATGAAGGTGAATGTTCCTTGAGCGTAGAGGCACGTGTTGTCCATTTTGAAAGTTTAATTTCATAAGCAGACCCCATATAGATACCATTGTTCTTATTTTGATGAGTAGATTATGATATTAATAGTGGGCATCTTGTGGAAGCTTTTTGAAAGGTAAATTCACCGACTTAGCAAATTTCTTTAGACTTTTCTTCGGCGTCTAGATAGGCTAGGTTTACCTTCCTCATAGATTGAGCTAATTCATAGTATATTTATGGTATTATATTAAATATGGGTTGGTAATTAGGTCTTGGAGATATAATTATTATTATTTACCTTATTTATCCTATTAAGGAACAATAAATTAGGCATAATTGGCTTAGTTACTCATGCTTAAGGTAAAATTTCTATCTTAGGGATAATTGCAACTTATTTAATGTCTAGAAGTAGATTTAGTACTTAGCCTAGTTTGGGATGGATTTTGCCTTAGAATGGATTTCGAAGATTAAAAATGGGCCCCTCCGACCCACCATAGGCCAAGATTCTTGTTAGATCATTGTAGATTATTAGGCGTATTATATGCTTAAATTTTCTATTTTTAAGTTTGAAGAGACTAGGTTTTTGATTTTTACACAAGATTAGTACTTTTGAGTGACATGAGTTGCAGTTCAAGTCTGGAAAATAATAATAATATTAAGTTTCAACTTATGTCTGGCAAATGATGATGAGATTGAGTTCTTGTAATGACCCTTCAGGTCACTGTCCGCGTTCTTGCTTATTTTTGCCAGTAGATCTTCTCCATAACTTCCCAAGCCATTAGTGACTTACTGGAACCGATAGTTAGGTTATCAAGCAGTTTTTTTTGGTTTTTAGAACCAATTTCCCAATTTGAAGTATTTATTGGTTCTAATTGACCACTGAGTGAAAACTTCAGTAAAACGACCTTAAAGGAAAAATCCAACTTCACCAATGCATCTGGAACATCTAAATCTATATAGCTACATATCTCATTTGCTCAAACCAAACTACACATGCATCTTGAGGCATTGGCCGAAGCCCAGAACTAAGTTCCAAGCTTCGACCTTAGCCACGAATAGAGGGAGATACGCGACCATGGTGGGAGAGGTGCAAATATGGTGCCGCAATCACTGCTAAGTGGGGTCTATAACTGCGCTACCCGAGGCCTGGGCAAGGCTGATATAAATATTTTCTTGCCTAAAATTTTGGCGAATTGTGCCTCTCTTTTGAGCTCAAAAACCTTAACAGAGTGAAAAATCTTCAAAGTAAGTCTTGTGGGTTGATTAGGAGCTTGAACAACTTGTGTAATCCATTTTAGCTACAAATTAATTTCTTGATTTCTAGACCCAAAACCCCTAAGTCTTTGAGGCTCAAATATAGCCACAAATATGATTAATTTACTCAATTTTTTTGAGGGTTATAGCTCCCTAATGATAGTTGAGCAATGGGTTGGTCTTGAAAACTCATTTTTTAAAGGTGGGACCCACTTGAGAGTTTGGTGTCATTTTGGACCTATGGAATAATGGTGCCATAATTTGTGTTGTTATTGTTATAATGATGCTTAGACCATGTTTTTGATAGCTTAGCTCATGGAAGAACCTTCAAGGAAAAGGAAGGCAAAGCTTGTTGGTTCATGAGCAAATTAGACTCAAGGTAGGTTAGGCTTACTTGTAGTTAGATTAAGCTTAATTATAGTACAATCATGATATCTTATGAGATTGGGTAAGGTCTTAGACGATAAATGGGTGAATGCTAATACTTGGGATTAGTAGATCCTCGTAGACTATTAAACTTGTAAAATGTGATGCTTGACTATAGCCTAGAACGTTGGATAGTTCTACTCGTAGTCTCATAAATAGTATGAGAATACTTTAGTTTCTCTAGTAGAAGAGAATGATGTTGTTGACTAACCTTAAAAGTATATTGACCTATATATGACTAATTATGAATTGGCCTTAGTGTTTGGGGTGACTTAGAAAGGATACTTAAAAATGATTTTCCCTTATAGGCCTATTAAGGATTGATAAGCCTTTATGATGTGATTTAGATAACCTAGCTAATTTGGGTAGAAGTTAGTCTTGTAAAAGTGAACTTTTGCATTATTAGGATTTAGGAGTGGGACTTGACTCACCTTAATCTTAAACTATGTAATTCCTAAGTGACCTAGATACTTGATGAATGTCTAAGTTATGTTATTTGAGGTTATAATGGTTAAACTCAGTTGTTGGTTATGCATGTGGTCGATGTTTAGATAATGTGTATACTTGATCGATTATCTTTTTGTCATGATATGGATAGCCTTGGAAAGTCTTGTAAATTGAACCTATGGTTATGCTATTGCTTGTCTTCTTGATGAGTTCATCAAGTAAACCTCTGATTATCTTCCCACTCTTGCCATGACCCAAGCCTAATGATGAAGCTAATATTTATTTGAAGGATTTTCCTTTGGGGTTAGTATTGTGACAAGTGGGAGTAAAGAGGCATCTAGAGATCATGCACTTGACTTATGATTGACTTGCTAATAAATATGATAATCTTGGAAAATTAGTAATTGCGTATATCATTTAGATACTCATGCTCATGCATCTACTTATATTATATAGTGATGATTAATAGTATAGTATGATGGTATGTGTTACCTTATATCACTTATACTCTATCATTATGGGTTGTATATGCTTATTGATTTGACTACATATGTATGTGTATATCATTATCTTGGAGGATGTTTTAATGTTATGATGAGGCCCGGTGAATCCGAAGGGTATAATGATGTTATGATAATGCTCGGTGAAATCGGAGGATACAATAATGTTATGATGATGCTCGGTGAATCTGGAGGATATATTGATGTTATGATAATGCCTGGGGAATTCGGAGGATATAATAATGATATGATAATGCCCAGTGAATCCGAAGAATATAATGATGTTATGATTATTTTTGGTGAATTCGAAGGATATAATGATGTTATGATGATGCCCGATGAATTCGGAAGGCATAATAATGATATGATGATGTCGAGTAATTCTATAAGAGGTAATGATGATATGATGTTGCCCGGTGAATTTGGAAGAGGTAATGATTATATGATGATGCCCGGTGAATCATGAATACATGGATGTATGTGAGGTTATTCTGTGTGTGGCTAAACCCATTTGTACGCTTAGGACATGGTGTCTTCCTTGGTTAATTGTTATTCATTCTTGTCATTAATCACTAGTTAAGAGGTGTACCCTTGTTAACTCTAATTAGTAACTAGAAGTAGATTATGACAAGTATTGGGTTAAGGCTAATTGATATGTGTAATCTTGTGTAGAACCAAGGGCTCACCTTGTAAATCTACTTGACTTAGATAAATGGTTATGTTATGGAATTTTGCCTAGTAAAGTGGCTTATGTAATAACTAGTTGTCTCTAATATATGACTATGACTTGTAGGCTAGAAACCTAGTGAACTAATTGATGGACCTTACTTAGTTAAAATATGGATACTAGTCCTTAAGGTTGTAACATGTCCAATGACAATAGACTTAGAGTTGTATGATGAATACTTAAGTTGAAATCTAGTATGTGATGCTGTGGTGGCTAGATTGATTACTTTTATAACTAGGATGCTAACTAGAAAATGGCCTTGAGATAGGTGAATAAGCAATAGTATGCGTAACTTGTGGCATCTCCCTAGTTGATGACTAGTAAGCTATAAGGATTGCAAACTAGTAGCTCATGCCAATTGGAGGTTAGCTAATATAGACTAGACATGGGTTTATAAATGAGTTAGAGATTTAATAACTATATGACCATGTTATGGTGATATCGACTTCGTTGTGTCAAATTATGGAATTGATGATGATTGTAGACCTCGATAAGAGGCCATGGCAGGAATGTACAATCCGTGGCTTTGGTGAGTTGCTTGTGTAGTATGCCTTGATATGTTGATGAATTGATCTTTTGATGTACTCTCCGATGGTATGGGATGCCATGACGAGTTCTTTGTTTGTTTTCCTTGATTGTACTTCTTGGCGGTATGGGACGTCGTGGTAAGTTCGTTTGCTTTATACTCTAATATTGGTAGTTTTGTTGATTATGGTAATTATTTGATTATTATTGTATGTATGTGGCTTTACGCTTTCAAAATGATTATTCATGTTGTATGAAAGTTATGGTATATGTGGATATAAAATGTCGTACTATTCTTCTAGTTGATTAGTTATTTAGACAATGATACAGAAGAAAATTCAGGTTCGATTCAGTACCTTGCCTTTAAGTTATTGTCTTAACCTATATCATCCTTATATCATAATTTAGCTCAGTCGGCTGATGATGCCTTGAGTACCCATGTTTTGGTACTCATACTACACTTTTGTACCTTTTTGGTGCAGACCCAAGTTCTAGTTACCGCCATTGAGTCAAGATCATATGGTGTTGATCATCAGAAGATAGGGTGAGCTCTTGAAGTTTGAGTTGCCCTTTTTCCCTTCTATCCTTATTTTGTCTTTTGTATTCAAGAAGAATTTATAAGACTATTAGACGTTGAGATGTAATTTTTATTGTCAAATGTAGAGATGCTCTTGTACTAATACTATCAGGTCATGGGATTGGTATTCGAATGTTAGTTGTTTCTTTATGAAATGTCGTTCTTATATATTGTTCCCTTATAGGGTCCATGTTGAACGTTCTAACCAAGGTAACCCATTGCATTAACTTTGGATTACGGTGTTGGATTACCTACTAGTGAGTTACGGTAGGTTCCATCATGACTCAGAAATCGGGTCGTGAAAGTTCTGGTTCGAGTCTAACAATGAAAGTTCATTTATGGTATGTTATAGTATGGATGGATTCACGGTTATGGCTTGAGATATGGTTACATAATGAAATTCTGGTGATTTAGTTTCTTTGATTACACCCTTCGGGCTTATTAGGACCCACAATGGATTATTTTATTTTCTAACATTAATGGCTTATGGGGCCAGTTTATTATATTTATCCCAATTATTTAGTTACAGTGTTGTAGCATATTTCAGGTTTTCCCTTTTACCTTGACTTAGCTTATTTATCTTGAACCCCTATTTCACTTATATTAGGATTTATCTCAATCGGTTGATGATGCCTGTTGAGTACCTGCGGCTTTGGTACTCAAACTACACTTTTGTACGTTTTTTGTGAAGATCCGAGTACCACTAGTCGTTGCGACATCACGATCGTTCTGTCTCAAGTTTGGAGGTAAGGTAATCTCTAAGAGTTGGAGTTGACCATTTCTTTTTTTTTTTTATCTTTGCTTAGTCTTTAATTATTCGAGACTAATGTATGTTGACTGTTACAGTACTTATATTCCTTTTTCCTAGTAGATCTTTTACCGACTCTAGTTGGTCGTGGGATAGTATTTTTTTTATCTTATCCATTTTTTAGATTATTATTATTATTACTTCAATTATTTTTGTAAGTCTTTACTTTCAAATTTCTGACTTTATTACCTTTTTCTAACAAATTAGCCCAATGTTTATAGATCCGAGCTACGGTTGGGCTTACCTCCCGGTGGGATAAAGTAGGTTCCATCATGACTTATAAATCGAGTTGTGACGCCATGCTTTGATGTTATACTCTGGATGAGTCTCTTGTCATTCGCTGGGACACAAGCAGTTAGATAAGAGGTTGCCCTTTATTGAGGATCCAGTTACTACTTTGGCTCGAGATGTTAGACGATTGCGCCCTAGGGATATTCCAGTGGAGACACGATCCTATAGATGCGGTTTCTTAGGAGGTATTGTCCGATATACGTAGTAGTTATCCCTAGATTTTCACTGTTTTAGGTATTTCTCTAGCTTTTATTTCGAGGATGAACTAGATTATTAGTGGTGAATATTGTAAGGACTTGATTCAGTGAATTTTTCATTTTTAAGTTTTTTGACTATTTTACCCCTCCCTTAGTTTCTACATGATATTTCTAGGGTCTGGGGATGGTTGGCATGGTTCCCAATATTATTCGAGATTTATGCTAGTTGGCAGTTTTTAGAGGTTAAAAAAGGATTATAGTTGACTTTGGTACAAATTTGTTGTTCTGCGTGTTAGATGAAAAATTAGACTGTGCCAGCAGATCTAGAACGTCGATTTTGGGTTGGTTGCATGGTTGGTTTGGGACAATAGCTTTTGGATCTTATTTTGACCCTTTGTTTGGAAAATTGTGAAATTGAGATTTGGGGGTCAATTTGGTGAATACAACTTTTTTTTCAAAAATTTGTAGTCTTCATTGAGTCTGGAACATCAAATTTCGTATAGTAGCATATCTTTTTCTTAACAAGATTTTGAATGAATCCCAAGGGCTTAATCCACAATATTGCATTTTTAGCATAGTTGTTGGTGTAGCTATATCTGGTGTGGCCACTTAGTGGCCAAGGGATTGCTAAATCGGTAGCCTCTTTTACGGCCCAAGCCTGCTTTAGCAAACCCTACTAGACCCAAGCAACTGCCACTAAAGTGAAAGCTTGGTCGCTTTAAAGGCCCACCCTTTTTAGGATAGACCACTTTAGCGGTCGACCTGAGCTAAAGTGGTGACTTCTTAAGTGGTCATTTGACCACTTCTCAGCACTGGGTTGCTATAAGAAATGCTTTCTCAATCTCTCTTCCATTTTTTAGACTTGTAGTTGTGGGCTAGGAGTTTTTTGGATAAATTCTTTCATTTTTGAGCTTGAGAAAGCTCCAAATCACTATTTTAATTACTTTACTTCGATTATTGTCATCTAAAACCTGTTAAATTGTGATTTCACAAGTGGAATTTTGGGATTTTGGCCCCAAAGTCCTAAGATGGTTTTTTCGACTTAAACCCCATTTTAACCTATTTTTACTTGGGTTTTCTTCTATGTCTTCCATCAATCTTTCGTAAGGTATTTATAAATAAAACTTTTGATTTTACCCTTTCTTTTTTAAAATCCATTTTGGGAGTCCGTTTTGACCCTAATTTTAAAATAGGTAATATGTGTATCGTTGGCTTTTTTTGATGTGTAGATTCCATATTTATATATTTTTTATAATTTCAAGTCCGTTCAAGAGGGGAAAGCTCTGCATGAAAGGTTTACGCTTGAATTTCATCATTACAAGGCAGGTTATGGCTTAACTTTCTTCAGACGAGGCTAGTAGTTAATATTTATACAAAATCATGTTATGGGTATTGCTTATAATCATGGAAATAAAATTATTATTAATGTGTGTCCATGTGGGGGCTTATATTGTTGTTTTTGGAATTTCAGATGACATTTACTATGTGTGGCCTATGGGGGAGCCTTATCTAATATTATTGGCTTTGTGTATGCATTTGGTTGCTCTTTTCATGATAGAAATGCCTAAGTTATGGTTATTGTGATATTATTGATGTCTTACTTGAATTTTTCACCCTATAGTACATTCCTTATACGTAATCATAGTTGCTTGATATATTTAGTAGATTCTTGGCCCTCGTGTACATTTATTAAACGGATTTTAAGACCGCCATACTAGTTTGAGCATTGCATCCTCATATTACACATATATTCAAGTGATATTGGTACTATTGTGGAAACACCAATTTTGATAGAAATGAGATATTTTTCAAAACCCTCTACCATAGCCCACTGTTAGAGAGTAGATATGGATATTGAGACTGTGATTGAGCATTATTATAGTATATGGGTTGCGAACCCCCCATGGGTCCTACCTAGAATCATTGAGGCTCGTTAGGTGTATCACAAGTGATGTGATAACCTATGTCACATCACATCATCATTATTATCTGCACTGCATTTCATACATTATGCATCTTCAGTTTTGTATTTGTATACTTAATTCTATGCATATGTACTATGTTCTTTTACGCACTTATATTCTTTCTTATGTGCTATATTTAAAACTATTAGTGGAGATGGTGTGAGTTACCATTTGGGAAATTTTCTTATTGTAGCTGATGTGCTCATAGTATGTATTTATGTATCTTATTTTCTACTTTTCTCAGCCAGCCTATGATACCTACTGAGTAAAAGTGAACCGTATTCATCCTTGTTGTGCCCTTTTGATGTAGATCTAAGCACGAGTACACCACGTGACAACTGAGTTTGTTTGTTGATTTAGACACTTTGATGTATTTGATGCTCTACGCCCCCAGAGATAACCTTAGACTGCCTCCTATCCAATTTATGTCTTATTTTGCTTTCATAGACAGACTTATGGTTTACTTCTTTGGATTTTCAATAGTATTTTAAAATTTGGAGTTGTATTTAGATAGTTCTTACATTATAACACCAGGTGTTGGGCTGTCTTGTGGATTTATTATTATTTAGACTTCTGCTACTGTTATGCATGTATGGTTCGACTTTGCTCTAGAAGTCTCATCTTGAGATTTGTGTTATGATTTTCTATCACAAATTAATTTGGGTGATCGACATACTTATTAAGGCTTAGCAGCGATAAGTGCCATCATGACTTGAGTTTTTGTTTCATGTACATGTTTGTAGTAGCTTTTCTATACAATTTAGGATACTAAAATAAAATCATTTTGACACTTAGAAGGGTTAGAATATGTTTGGGATGAGTATGGGATGATAAAAGGGCATCATAGACTAAATAATATGACCGTGCATCATGCATGAGGACCTTCATGTTAGGATTCACACTACGAAGCAAGTGAGAGAAACACATTGGGTTGCCATAACATCGCACAACAGAGTAGGGTGCATCTGGCCCTACACTGCGAACCCCCTTCCCGATGTAAAATCTTCTTGCTGTTATAATTAAGGGAAATCTATTTATTTCACCTTCCTGTAACCTCCCCAAATCCGTTATATAAGGGTAAAGTTATCCTAAACACTTGAAATGATTCCCAAAAGTGTTCATTCCTTTTTCCCCAAAACTCAGGAACAACTGGAAGGGGATTTTCATGTTCCAAGCTTGAAAGTGGCTCCAACTCCATGATTTTCTCCAATAATCTTCCTACTTCAGATATGTAGTCCTTCAATGATAATTTACATGCATCCTCGTATCCAAAATGTCTATCAATTTCATAAATTTAAAGTTTATGGTTTGGGTTTGTAATCCACTTTCAATTCTCCTTTTAATTATGCAAATTTCATGATTTTCTTGAAGTTTCTTTTTATGATTTTGATTTATGGTTATTGCATCTCTACTTATACTCTAATTAAAGCTTCTCCTTGTTGGAATTTTTATCCTTGACATGATTTTAAATGATTATTTATGAACTTTATCTTTCAAAGTAAGAATTTTTAAGCTTATGATAGTATGAAATTTAAGGAAATAGAGTAGCCCCTAATAAGGGTGAAAATTATGATAGCTATGAAATAAATTTATCTACAGGCTCAAGTGTTACATACATATGGATATGATTTGAATTTATGTGAGCCAATAATTATATGAATTATTTTGGAAAGGGTATTTAGCATCGAGCGAGTATGGGTCTAGAAAATTCAAATTCCATATCTAAGTGCTACTGTAGGATTTATGATACATACCGCAAGTTTGTAATTTTTTTCCTAAAAGGCACACCTCAAGATCTTTACGTATATGGTTCTAACTTTGGCAGGGAAGATCAACTTCGTTTAGTATGAGTGCATGACAATGGACTCCATGATGCTCATATCGTTTATGTCAGTTATAATAAACTCCCACTTAAAAGACTTAACTTCAATTTTGTGATTTACGTGATATAGTTATTATTTGATTTCTTATAGTATGATTTCTATTAAACAATGATTTTTAAAAACTCTTATTTATAACCCTTAATTATTTTTATACTCAGCGATATTTACATTTATGGAGTTCATATTTTAGCCATTTCTTTAAATCATGTTTTGGTTATTTAGAATTATTCCAACATACGCAATAAATTTCCTATACTGATTACATACCACTTCTGTCTAAATATTTATTTGATGTAGATATGAGCAACCGTTCCCAGGGACATGGCTAATTTTTAGTAGTTTAGATTCTAGTAGTTGTGAGTCCAGTCATTTAGGGACCTAGAATAGTTTTTGTTTTCCTTCCGTATTTCAGATAGTGTTTTTACGTGTAGCCTGGGCCTTGTCCCAACAAAATATGTTATTCAGTTTTAGAACATTAGCTTTATTGTTCGGGTTAGCCATTTGGTCTCTCCATATCTTATAAATTATGATTTAAGTTATTAGAAGTTTCTGTTAGGATTCTTACTATAACTTTTGATCCAATCTTATATCATATGCTTAGTTATTCTATGCCTAGGGTTATCTTGGGATCACTTCTAGATTTAAGTAACGTATCTCGGCCAGGTTGTATTTTGGGTCGTTACATAGGGTTAGAGCTATGTCCCTTGAATATCAATAAATTCATAATCTATATATGTCACTTTTGAAGTCACCCTATTCATGTTTCTATTTCGTGAAATTTTTAATGTATGTCGAACAACCCTAAGTCAATTCAATTTCAAAACCATAATTTCTTATATGTATTTAATGATCTGGGGTTGAAGTTTGAAATCCTTGAATAAAGTGAAAATGTGAATTTATGAATGTTCTTTTTCCCAAAGAGAAACCCTTTTCTTAATAATTTTGAATCGTGTTTGGGTTACTATATTAGGTCATTAAATTCCTAATTTGGGTTGAGAAAGAATATGAGTTTTGAGTTTTGCTACATGATGAATTTTCTTACAAAATCTATAACCCATTTGATATGACCTTAACTTTAATGATGACTTTATTGGGAATTTTCTACTTTACCATTGTTTCATTATTAAAGGATTTTAACAAGTGTTTTGAATAGTCTTCAATAATTTATAGACCATGACTATATTTGGTAGAGAATCTGGTGATCTCTATCGTCTTCTTATTCAATCTTCCAGTAGAGAGGTTAGAATTAACAAAATCCTTGGCTATCTAGGATTCCTCTTCTTCAAATGACATCTCAGTTTAGCACAAGAGACATTGATATACCTCTTCCAAAGTTTTATCATATTTGTTTTATTTTAATTCTCATTCTTGTACTCAAGAATCTCATCAATGTACTACAAGTACTCTAGCAAAATAAGCTTGACCACTATTTTCTGTCAGTAATTTTAGATAGGTTAGAAGTTTTATCAACTTCATTATGATGTTTGGGGTCCTTACAAGGTTCCTACCTTTAATGGGAATAGGTTTTTTGTTACTATTGTTAATGATTGCTCAATAATGGTGCAAATTTTCATGATAAAATTCAAATGTGATGTTCTTATTATCTTAATAAACATATTGACAATGGTTAAAACTCAGTTTGATGCTTTTGTTAGAATTGTTAACACTGGCAAGAGGACAAAGTTTGTAAGCCTTGACTGTAGCAAACTATTTTCTTGTTATGCTATAATACATCAAAGAACATGCATTCATACTTCTTAATAAAATGGTTTATCTAAGATAAAGCACAAACACCTACTAGAATTTGTTAGGGCCTTGAGTTTCCAAGGTCATATTCCATAGACATTTTGGGGCTCTATAATCTTGTTGTTTCTTATTTTGATAATAGGTTGCCTTCTTCTGTTTTAAGTAGTAGATCTATTTATGAGGTATTTCACAAGTTCAAGCATAAATATATACATCTTAGATTTATAGGTTGTCTTTGTTTTATCGTTTAGCTACTTAGAAAGTATAATATTCAACCTAGAAGTGTTCCTTATGTTTTCAGGGGTTACAGTCCCACCACTAAGAGAGATATCTTATATGATTTGAAAGATAGAAATTTCTTTATCGGTATAGTTGGTTCAATTCAGAGAAACAACTTTTCCCTCATCCATGACTTTTTTTTATCACACCAATCTATTCCTCTCCACTGAAGAGCATGATCAAGAGAGCTCTCAAATCGCTATTGGTGTACCTGATCTTAGTTGTATTTATACAACTAAGTGTCACTATCTATGCACGTTTAGCTTATTTTTTAGGACTTCTTGATATTATTAATGAGTTATTAAGGGTTTAATTATGTATTTATGTATTGAGGTTAATGTTTAGAGTGTTTAAGGTTCATTTGAAAAAGTCAAGAGTCAAAATGATCAAATAGAGTTTAGATGAGAAAACTAGTGGTGCTAGCTTTAGCTATGCTTGTTCTAATATACTTTGATAACCTCTACTGTGTTTTATGATCTACTGTTTGATATATGGTGTTGATAGAGATAGTTTGAGGTGTTACGAAAGATAATTGAAACCTACAAATAAGCCAAAAGAAGTGGGGAAACAAGGATCAAACGAAGGACAAGATAAGAGCAAAACGGGAGAGAATCCTCACCCTTGAGGAGGGGCATTGCGCCACACTCCCCAAAGCATGGGATGGGCCTTGATACACATCCCCTGGGAAGAGGGACCACTACCTCACCCATGCTATGGGTGTGCGCTGCACCCCTTAGGCCATGCTTTTGGTTTTGCGGTGCAATCCTACCCCGTTTGGATATCCAAATGTTGATTTTTTATGTCTTTAAGTTAGGGGCAATGTTGTAAGCACATATGTTTTGTATGGGGAAGCCTATGGGTGGCATAAAAACTATATAAGGAGTACTCAATGATAACGCTCATGCTATACCTTAATATAAAGATTATACTATTGCTATCAAATATAGTAATCCAATAATGGTTGGGGTCGAATCCCAAGGGAATAAATATAATTGCAGCTTTCAGATGCTGTAATCAATGGGCAAAACTAGAAAAGTAAATGAGGGGATTAAAGTATCAATATGGAAAAAGTAGCTAGAATCAACTTTGGTTGTAATCAGTCATCGGTGAAAACTAGGATTGCGTTCCCCCTGGCTTCTCATCTCTGTAAGCTTATCGTGTTTTATTGAACCAACCCTATACCTTACATCTAGAATCTGATAAGTTATGTACCACTGGTCCCAGTTAGCTATTTCATTTCGAGTCTCTATTTATTAGATTATAGCTAACCATCTTACTTATATTATACCTAGTAGCATGGATCGATAGTTAAACTTCAAATTACTATTGTAATTATCTTTTCCTAGTCACTACTCCTCTTTTTGGAGTAAGTAGCAATAATCTAGGATGGAACCTAACATTTGTAACTACTAAGATAGCTATTAAAGTAAATCTAATACAATACATGCATGGGTATCAGTTCAAAATAACATAGCACTTCCTCTACTTCGTCAATCCGCCAAGGTTTCCACAACCCTAGCTAAGGGTTTTAGCCGCTCATGCTTGTGAAGTAATCAACAATGTTCATAATTGAAACCATAAGATTTAATCACAATAATCACAACTAAAAACCCAAAACTTCAACTGAATTAATCAACAAAAATCAATCAAAGCCCGAACAAAAAAGGAAAAAAAGGGTTTGTGGCCACTTACCTATGTCTACATGCACCCTGCCAGTTAGCTCATGTAGATATCGATAAGTGGCAAAAAATTTTCTACACTGTATGCTCTCTGGACTTTTGACTTCTGGCACTTACCTTACCTACATGTAGACATAGGTAAGTGCCAGAAGTTTTTTTCATCTCTTTCACTCTCTAGATCTTCAATTCTGGTACTTAGCTTAGTCACAAATAGACCACATGTGCTACATGCGGTCCATATGTAGAAATAGGTAAGTGCCAGGCCTTCTAATTCTTATATCTAAGATTCTAGAATTCAAGTTTTGGAACATTCTTTGGTCACGTGCATCCGGAAAGTATCACAAATACCAAAATGATTAAGTAATTAGCCCAAAAAACTCCATTTTTTATCTTTTTCTTGAACTTCGCATCCAAACCTAGTTTTCTGCAAAACATACACAAAACACATCATATCTAACAAAACAACCTAAGAAACTTGCACATTTTCATCATTTTAAGCATCAAAAGTGCTATATTTCAACAGCACATCAATACCCTCAACTTAGAACGTTTGCTTATCCTCAGGCAACACAACATAATAAAACAAACATGATGCTTAACTAGGAGAATCTAGGTTATTCAAGGCAGTCAATCAACTCTTTCAACTCAAAGCATAATACCCTATCCTATTCAATTTGTTAAAACCAACTGTGTATAAATATGAAGCACAACAATATGACACAATGGTATCAAGGGATAGGATTACATTAGCAACAAACAATCATGCATATATACAAGTTACACTACCCGAACAAGTAAGCAGCTAGCAATATGACTCACGTGCCCTAACAATAAAGAAGTACCACTCACTTATATGAAATAATGCATGTTAATGCAGGTATAGTCAAGAGACACTCTAACTCAGAAGAGAAGTTACAATCAATATGCATCAAATACCATAGGTTTGCCTTTATTTTCTTTACCTTAGCATTCAGACAGTCAAGTTAGGATCACTATAGGACTTTATTCGGCTTGTAATGTAGGTTTAGGGGGATGGTATAGTACATATGGATATATTAAGTGACTAAGCCTCCTTAGCACTACACTAACTTTGGGGTTCACTCATTAACCATTTTAATTTTTATTCCACCCTGATTTCTCCCTTTTTATTCTTTATTGCACATTCAGGTTGGGTATGGTCTTTTATTTTTTCTTTTTCACTATCTTTATAATTTTTTGTTTTTCTTTTTCTTTTTTTTTCTACCACAACTATCTATACTAATTTTTTCCTCTTATTTTACCCTTCTACACACCCATTTTACATCACACACCTCTATGATAGCCACCCTCAAGTTAGGCTATTTGCTTGAGTTGAGGTGCACAATGTCCAAAGAGGAATAGGCCAAAATAGGTCATTGCAATACAAATGGAAAGGTGAAAGGTGAAATAAGAAAAATAGGTATAAGGCTCAAAACAGGGATAAAGAGATACTATTTCACATTGGGAAGGTCATTTATGCTAAAAGTGGACTAAAATCAAAATGTCCTATGATCCTTTCCTAACCAACTATACTATAGCCTACACAAGAGTAAGCTAAAGTTTTGGATATGCAATTGTTAGCAAGTGATTATCATGTCCCTAATCCTAATGGCATAATAAGATCCATAATGTTCACACATATATATATTCACACAGTTCTAAAATATTAAAGGGGTATTATTTTTCTCAAAAATCAATCAAAAACATGACAACTTCCCTAAATACTTAAAAATCTCCTAATTACTCAAAAATACAACATAATATGAAGAAAAACTTTATACAACACAACTCTTACCCTAGACATGTCAGTTCTACAACTATACCGTGGTCGACAGAAAAAGAAGCATGACTACAAGAACCCGCAGTGGACATGGTATACCCCACCCCCAACTAAAAACTGTGCACTGTCCATAATGTGTTAAAATAATATAAAATAAAGGAAAGGAGTACATACCTGGGATGCACTAAGCATCTGTGTCATGATCATCTCCAAATGGGTGTATATCCACTGGCGGAGGCGGTGGTGGTGGCGGTGCACTATTAAAAAATGCACCTACTGCTATCTCAGCATACCTCTAACTCTAAAAAACAATAGAGTCCATCGAATCATGTCTGTCTATTTTCAAGGCCTAGTCATATGGAAGATTGGGATCTTATAGACCCCCCACGTTCCCTCTTTTGTTCCTAACTACTGGGACCTCATCATCATTCTCCACAAATAAATCAAAATATCTAGGGCCACGGGGAGGTTATAGCTAAGCCATTGGGGGTATGTCTGGAGGAGTGGCTATCATATGGCTCTTTGTGAGAGAGCACATATCTATTCTCAAGGTACCACCTCCTCTTTAATATGACCTAGGTCCAATGCCTCAATCTCTAAAAGCTAGGCTACCACATATCTCTCAAAAGCATTAATATGTGCTTATATATTAGCACGTAACTCTAATATAGAAACTCTATGTGCTGCATTCCATCTATCCTCAACCGCCTATAGTCTAGTTCAAACCCATGGTCGAATCTACCAATATAGAGTATCCATCTTGGTCATAATAGCATGTAACCTCTCATAAGTAGATCTCTAACTGCCCACTAAGCTCTACAAGAACTCATGAGATACAAAAATTATACCTATAGTAGTAGTTGTAGTGGATGGGCGAGGGGGACATAAAGAAGTACCCACTAGCTCTGAATAGGATGTCGGGGATGATAAAGAAGTGGTTGGTGTCCCCTCACCCTGGGTACTCAAATATGAGGCCTCTCTTTGCTCCCCCTCTCAAGATCAATTATAACTCCTACATTACCTCCATACACATCACTAGTCTCTATAGAAACTGAAGAGGCCTCAGTCTGAACCCGAGGTACTATGACAAACCCATTAGGTATCCTGGGAAGGGTCGAGCATACTGGATCCTTCATAGTCTTTGTCTATGCAGTGGCTTTCATAAGTACTTTCTCATTGACTCCCTGTATCTCTGGTACACCTACCTCATCACACAATCTCTAAATAAGGTATGGAAATGGCTAATTCATTGCCTCCACAAAGGCTCTATCATGAATCTCATATCGAAGGATGGTTGTAAAGTCAATATAATACCTGGCCATCATACTAGTAATCAGGGAAACACCCTTTAAAGTCAATACATTATCAGAAACAATCGAGAACAATCCATATCTAATGAGAATCCACCAGACTTAGAAATAAATGTCAATGAGGTCTTCTTTATCATACTGTGTCCCTCGATCCATGGGGTCTCATCACCCAAAGGTGAAAGGTAGACAATAATAGACCTAGACATCTTAACTCTCTCACGTCTATAATATGTCTCCCTCATAATATGTTTGTCACGTATGACTCTCAATCTATAGTCACACTATGTTGTGGATGCTGGAGTGATATATTTTGGAGAAAAAATGACCCAGCAGATAGTTGCTACTGAAATATCAACCCTGACCTCTCTCCAAGGGTCTACTCAAGCTCTGGCTGCTCTATATGTCTCATCAGACCTATAAATCTATGCATTAGAATAACTAATATGGCACAATATGATGCATAAAACTCTCATACCAAAGTCAGGTTGTAAGAACAAGAGGCCTAGTCATCCACTCCTTATGATAACAATCAAAGGCGGCCCACAATTATGGTACTTTGCTCAACGCAGATAGATTAATCATGATGTCATAAAAAAATAAGCCTCTTCAGTCATCTGGTCTCTGATATATGACTGTTTGTATAAAAAATCATTTGTATTCTATCCACAAACCACCTTTGATCATCCTCCTTAAGAGGTGTCTCTAAGGCATGTGTAGGGTGGAGCTCTATCCATACTGTGTTGTGCTTCCTCATCTGGAATGGTCACCTAATGAGAAAATTACTCTGTACCCTCCTCAGACTGGGTACACCTAATGTCTGTGTATGATCTGCCATACCTTCCTCAGATTGGGTTTCTGCTGATGACTCCTCTTGATCTGCAGCATCATATGAATCCTTAGACCCTTCTTTAGACTAGGTATACTAAGATACATCCTATGGAATTGGCTAAGAATCCTCCTCATCCTTATCATCATCATCATTCAGTAGAGGAGAGTGTAGGGGTGACCTCCAAGATAACTTTATCCTTGATGCTAGGACTGTCTAGGTAGCCCGAATAGCCTGAATAGCTTCTGTCTGAGACTTAGGTCGGGTAAAGGCTGGCCTTTTTCCCAACCGTGAGTACTCAAGATGCGGTTGTTCCATAGTGCCTAAAATAATAGTCTCAGTTTCATGACACACCGGCCTCTAGTCACTCTACGTGTCACCCTAGCTGCAGCTGCTCTAAGTTGTGAAATAGGGTACTCCTCTGCCGAGCCACTGGGCTCTGGGGAATCGTCTCATCTCCTCGATGTATCAACCTTATTGTTTGCATCTTTGGGTGTAATCTATTCCTAAAAATCTGAGTGTTAGTTTCCAACAAAAAATAAGGGATTGCAAAAGTTGAAGAAAAACATCAAAGTTTGAAAAGTTTTACTTTTCCTTAATTTTCACACTCTTATAACTTATTTGCAATTCCAGCAAATCCAATGTGCACATATATAGCAAGAATCATGATTTTCAATGCAGACTAACATGCCCAACTTTTGATATTCCTCTACTTGTTCAAGTTCAACATTCGTTTAGGGCCTAACCTTAGAATTTAATTCAAAACAAAGCCCCACATCAAGATTTTAGGCTACTTAAAGGCTCCTACACACAAGCATGATTGTTTCTATATATTTTTCTTAAAAAGTACACATATCAACTTGCTTGTTCAATAGTTAAATCACGATATTACTATTAGGAGCTGAGAAAGTTACCTTTTGTTTAAGAAATCGGAAGTGAACTATGAAGAAATAAAGTAAAAAACAAAGATTGAACTTGTATTTAGTGTGGTAGGACAAGTTGGTACTCCAAATAAGTTTCAATTTAACCTTTTTTCAAGATTGGGATTAGTTTATATTTTGAGAGAGAAGTTTGGATTTAAAGAGAAAAATGATATTTTGAGGATTTGAATGAGTTAGAATAAGTCAAGTTTAAATAGCAAGGGAGCCGAATTAGGTCTTGTTTAAACATTGTTGGACCCAAAATTTTAATTAAAATTTGGGCCCACAACTAGACCACTTGGCTGCCACATGCAGCCTACTATTAAGAGCATGTCTCACATGCAGTCCACATGTGCTGGGTGCAAGTATGCATGATTTTTTGGCCTAATTTCCTGCTTCTTGAACTTTACATTTTGATGTTTATCCATCTATTTATGGTTTCTCTACTTGAATTTATAACTCCAAGAGTATGATATGTGTCCAAGTCCAGAACTTTCTATTATTATCCTAAAAAATTCATCTTTTCAATTACCGCTCAATATTACCTAGCCCGAGTGAGACTTGTGACCCTAATGGATTGGTCACAAATTTCCCTTACCTGGAAAGTTATGAATGTAGCAATCCTACAATATTTTGGGTAAGTCCATAAGTTATAAACCTATAAAAGATAAACAAACAAAAGTGAACACTAAAATAATGGGATGCCTCCTACCCAGCGCTTGACTTAACGTCATGGCACAATATGGCTATGCTGGTTACTTAGACTTCACCAACAAACCCATCAATTGCCTCTCATACAGCACTTGATTTAACGTCGCAACACTACGTGGGTATATTGATTACTCATAATTCATCAAGATACCCAGAATAATACCCTTCTGAGTTATCAATATTGTGTATCACCGATACCACCCTTATGTTCGTAGGTTGTTTCATTGTTTTTTAGATGTTAAATTTGACCTCCTCACCATTGACTCTAAACTTTAGCTTTCCCTTCTCTATGTCAACCATCACTCTACCTGTGGCTATAAATGGTCTCCTAATATAATAGGCATCTCTGGTTCAACCTCACAAATGACAAAGTCAGCCAGAAAGATAAAGTTATCAACTCACAATCACATAAAAAAAAATGAACACGGGTTTTTTTAAATTGCAGTCAACAATCAACAACTGCATTGCAGTCATTTTAGGAGGGTTCAAGCCTAATTGCTTTAATACAACCAGCAACATCAAATTTATGTTAGCTCCTAAGTCACATAAGGCTCTGGCAAACTGGGATGACCTAATAGTGCATAGTATAGTGAATGCTTCAGGATCACCCTTTTTCTGGGCTAGATACCTAGTCGTGACTGCACTAATATAGTGCAACCCATCAACATCCTCAATTATATCCCCTTTATTCTTTGTGTCCAATTGCTTTATAAACCTGGCTTATCGAGGTATCTTCTCCATCGCCTTATGAAGAGGGATGTTTAAGATCAACTCTTTCCTCATCTCAATAAATCACTTAAACTTTTCTTCCTCTCTCTTTTTCTTCAGTATCTAAGGAAATGAAAGGGGTGGTGTTGGAATTTTTCATATTTTTGACTCAACAACCGTACCTTATCCTTACCATTTATACCATTACCGTATATTGCCTTTTCTGACACTACAATAAGTGTATCATCAACAGTATCTTCATCATGCCTTAATCCTTCCGCAGTAGATAATGAGGAATCCACAGTAGTTATACCATTCCTTGGGGTAATGGAAAGAAAATGACAGTTATTTTTTGAATTTTGCAGAGTATTTCTCAAAAGGGTATCTACTACCTCTATTTCAGTGTTGCTAACATCTGTCCAAATTATTACTCCAACTACTTGATAGCAGTGGCATAATATTCAACCTTCTAAGTCAACCCTGAAATGTCAGCCTTAATCTTCTTAAGGTTGTTCTCCTAATTTTCTTGACCCTTTACTAGTTTAGTCATCATCTCTTCCATTATTGATTTTGTATCTCATCTACAAGGCGAAATATACCTGTCTCTCTTTCTCTGTAGCCATCCTTCTTTCTTTAGTTACCCTCTCACTCCCTACTATGGTTTTTGTATCTATCGTAATAGTTTTGACCTTGGTTTCCTTTTGTTTAGGCTTGAAAACCCACAAACTGATGATCCAGATAGTTTTCTTCCAAGGAGGCACCAATGGCATACGTGCCAAATCCCCTCTCAGGCTCCCTAGTTTGCCACCCTCAGTTAGTGAGTGAGATCTAATATAACATATCAGAAGCTAACTCATAATGTAGTCTCATAAAATCTTCTCTAGAGATGGTGTCTATCATGGCTCTAGAATTGATGGTGAAGGCTCTATAGAATACCTTCACTAAGCTAGTTCCTGAAATTTGATGGTTAGGAACCATACTCAGCTTCTTCATAAACTTAAACCATGCCTCATACATAGATTATGATTGCAATTGCCTGAAATAATACATCTCATCCTTAAGCTACAACATCTTGGATTGAGGAAAGAATTGGTTCAAGAATTTCCTACGCAACTCATTCCAAGTAGTAATAGATTCTCTTGGTAGTTTCCCTAGCCATAAAGATGTTTCTCCTATAAGTGAGAAAGGGAACCACCTTAGTTAAGAGCTTACTCATTTACCCCTAGATTTGAGTACAGACTGCAGAACCCAATGAAATTGGCAAGTTACATATTGGCATCATCTATCGGCAAACCCACAAATACACCTTTCAGATTTAAGAGTGAATTATTGCGCTCGTTATGTCAAACCTAATGCCTGGGGTAAAATAAGAGGAATAATAGGTCTAGCCTCTGTCATCTCAATATACCCAGGATTATACCTAGATCCTCTTCATCATCCTCATATGCTATCAATTATTGGTATGCTGGGATCAGTTGAGCACGTCACCCTATAGCTTTTTTCTGATTTCCATCAAGTGCTGCTCAGCAGTCTGCTTCCTACCTTTGCAAAACTAAGTCTGCCACCTGAGCTATCCACTGAGAATATTTTTCCCTCCTTATACTAGCATCTTGTGCTAAAATCACCCCCATCTGCTCAATAATTTCCTAAACTCCTTCAGGAAGGGGACTCCTTCAGGAAGGGGGGAGGCACCTGATGTGCATCATTACGAACCCCTTCAGGAATATCATCTCTTTTTGGCTCCGTCATCCTACTAGGTGTTTGTAGGATCCTCTCTGGATACAGATTCAGTAGGAGTAAGGTATTGCCTATACTCCATGTGCTATACATACACCGGCATATACCCAACTAAGAACAAAAACAAAAAGACCCAAAAACTACAACAACCTCAATTTACAACTTAACACTGTACTACCTGAAAACGATGCAAAAATTTGATAACACCCAAGATATACCTTTAATCTAAAGATTATATGGTCGCTTTCAAATATAGTAATCCAACAATGGTTGGGGTTTAATCCCAAGGATATAGAATTTCAGCTTTCAGCTGCAGTAATCAACGGGCAAACTAGAAAAGTAAATGGGGGGATAGAAGTATCAATACAGAACAAGTAGTTAGTATTAATTTTAGTTATAATAAATTGCCAGTGAACACTAGGATTATGTTTCCCCTGGCTTCTTAACTTTATAGGCTTATCGTGCTTTATTTAACTAACATGATACCTTGCATGTAGAATCTGATAAGTTATGTACCACTATTTGTCTTTTGGACTAGCTGACAGATTTCACCCTTTATCTTTTGAGTCTCAGGATGTCACCTTACTAATCCCTATCCTAGATCACAGATAACTACTAACTTTTGATTCTTTATTTATTAGATGACAGCTAACCATCTTACTTAGATAATACCTAGTAGTGTGGATAGACAGTTAAACTTTAAATTACTATTGTAATTATTTTTTCCTAGTCACTACTACTCTTTTGGAGTAAGCAGAAATAATCTAGGTGGGATACTAATGTTTGAAACCTCCAAGATATCTATAAAGTAAAGATAATACAATAAAAGCATGGATATCAGTTTAGAACAACGTAGCACTTCCCCTACTTTGTCGATCCACCATAGTTTCTATAACCCTAGCTAAGGATTTTTAGCCACTCATGCTTCTGAAGTAATAAGAAATGTTCATAATGAAATCATAAGATTAAATTACAATAATCACAACTGAAAACTTAAAACTTTAACTAAATTAATCAAGTAAAATCAATACAAGAGAATTCTAAGATCAAAATCAGATCTCAAAATCAAAATATGTTTGTAAGTATCAAGAGTGTGTCACCTCTACTAAAAACACATATGGGGTATGTATAGTACATGAGAAAACCCTAAAAATCAAAGCCCAGACAAAAAGGGAGAAAAAAGGTCGATGGACAGTAACCTATGTCTACATGTGGCCTTCCAGTCGGTGCATGTACTACATGCGGCCTGCCAGTGGGTGCATGAAGACATGGGTAAGTGCCAGAAAATTTTTTTGGCACTGTCTACTCTCTGGACTTTGGACTTCTGGCACTTACGTTACCCACATGTTGTCTACATGTAGACATGGGTAAGTGTCGGAAGTTTTTTTTAGCTCTTTCACTCTTTGGATCTTCAATTTGGGTACTTACCTTAGTTACATACAGACCACATATGCTACATGCGATCCACATATAGACATAGGTAAGTGCCAGACCTTCTAATTCTTGCAACCAAGCTTCTACACTTCAAGTTGCAACATATGCTTTGGTTACATACATCTAGAAAGTGTCACAAATACCAAAAATGATTAAGTAAGTAGCCAAAAAAACTCTATTTTTCATCTTTTCTTGAACTTCGCCTCCAAAACCTAGTTTCTTCCAAAACATACCCAAAACACATCATATCTACCAAAAAAACTAAGAAATTTGCATATTTTCATTGTATTAAGCATCTAAAATGTTATTTCTATAACACATCACTTAGCCACAATTACACCTCACCTTTGGAACAACACAAGATTGGAGAGAAAAGAAGGCATCCAAGGGCTCTACACTACGGTTTTCTTCATTACTTTAGTTTCCTTGTAGTTTTTTAATTTTAAATCAATTATTGTGATTCTTTATAAGACTATGAGTGGATAACACCCTCTTATAGTGTTATGACTACAACATGATTACTAAAGTATGGTTTTAAGTTTTGTTTATAAGTTTATCATGTCAGGTGATTGTTCTTGTATTCTTGTTATAGTATTCTAAAATGTCATGAATTTTAGGATAAATCTAAGTCTCAAAATGAATTGACCATAGAAGTGAAGAGATAAAATAAATAATTTAGCGAGTATGGATTATATCTTTAGCTGCTAGATACTAATAGTTAAAGGATTATTTATGGTTAGGATAGGGATACCTAAACACCCTACTTGGTGAATAAAATGGGAAAATAACTTACTGTATACAAATTAAAGATTCACATCCCTTCTCACCAATGCAGTTGTGAGATTAATTTGGGTAGATGACTTAGAAGATGACAATTCACAAGTTATAATATCAAACCCTTAGATAAAAAATCACGATAAACACCAACACCGGCTAAAAACCATGGTTATGCATGAATGTGAAGAAAATGCCTCAACCATGAAATTGTCCTTATATTTTTTACAATCCAAGTTTTGTATCATTGTTATTTTGATAACTTAGGTTATAAAATCAAAATCAAACTCTTATTGGTAACAAATCTCATTTGTATAAACTTCAATAGTAACGCTTGAATTGGATAGTTGGCTGATCACCAAGTCCCTGTGGGATCAATATTTGTCTTGTAACAGTTTCTTTAATACTTGATTGACTATGTACACTTTCATGTGAGCTTGGGCGCGATAAGATTTTGACAGCATTGCTGGGGAATTTAAAATTAAAAACCTTTGATTTTAGTTTCACTATTCAATTTTATAAGTGCTAACAACTTAGTCTTAGCTACTGACCTTATAAGTATAGTTTTAAATCCCTAGTTAGATGGAAAGGATAAGGGATTTGGTTGAACCATATCCTAAATTGGAGTAACTCTTACACCAGTTGTTGAGAGAAACAACACTTCTCTATCCCATCTCACAAGTTCTATAAAGTAAAGCCATTCTTACAGTCATGAATGATGAACAACCAATTCGTAGGACAGTACGAGAAGTGTCAACTCACTTACAACTAATGTTACCTCCGCCATCTGAACACTGAAGACCAGGGGTAAATTTAAGCTTAAGTTAAACATAGTGCAATTATTGAACAGTAGTAGGCATTTCACATTCTTGTCACATGAGGATCCACAGCTCCACCTAAAAAATTACTTTCAGATCAGTGACATTTTCATTCCCACTAGAGTTTTCAAAGATTATGTGAGGCTTATCTCTTCTCCTTCTCACTATTAGGAAGAAAAGAAGTTGTTGAAGGAAGAACCTTTAAACTTAATCACAACAAGGGAAAAATTAGAAAAGAAGTTCTTCATTTGATTTTTTTCTTTTGGAAAACTGCAAGGTTGAGGAGTGAGATCCAAAGTTTCAAAAAAAAAGTCAAATAAGAATATTTACAGGGAATGGGAGAGATTCAAATCTCTTCTCAAAGATTGTCCACTCACCTATAGTGAAATGAGGTATTAGCTCATACTTTTGTTGAAGGTCTTGACCATAGCACAAAAATTTTGCTAGATTTCACTGCAGGTGGTTGGAATTTTGAGAAAATTTTTGAAGAGCTATATAATCTTCTGAATTGAATTACACAAGGTAATCCTTAAGGATAGGGTGATGTATACAGAATTGTGGTGAAAAAGCCTGTCGGTTTGATTGAGGTGGATAGTGTCATAGCATTGGTTGCTTATTTGGTATCCTTTAAGAACCAAATGATGAAGCAGTTAAGTAAGTTAAGAGTAAATCAATCTCAATACTAAGTTAATGAAATTTAGCAAGGTCACACTTGGTGTGAAATTTATAGAGCTAGTGGTAACTCTACAGACTTATGTGGAGAAAATCTAGTAGTAGTGAATTTCATGGGCAATGCACAAAATGGGAATCGAAATTATCACAATTCCTACAGCTATAATTGGCAGAGTCATCCCAATTACTCATGGGGAAATAATTAAGCTCAACCTGAATAGTTTCAACAGCAACACGACATTCAGAATAACAATTAGGCCAGTAATATAGAAGAGGCATTAAAAAAGATTCTGGCCAACTAAGAACAAATAGTTGTAGATAATAAATGGTTGAGGATTTCAAATATCAGTAACTGACTCAAAAGAGTTTAGAGACACAGTTGGGGCAGTTAGCTTAGTCACAAAACATAAGACCTCAAGAGAGTTTGCGTAGTCATACAGAAAATCTAAAGTAGCCATGGAAATTATGAAATGACTCAGATCTCTGACCTTGAAAATTTCTTGATCTTTAAGCTCACTACCTAGATTATGATTCACCCTATGAGTCGTAAGGACATGTTATTGGTTGTAATGACTAAGTCATAAGGTGTCCAGTAAGTTTATCCTAAGACACTATCTTTATTATGACTATAGGTCATAAGTTATAAGGGCTTATTATGAGTTGTGAGTGTAAATCGTAGGGTGTCCAGTGTTTAACCCAATTTGGGTTCTGTGTTGACTACGACTCATAGGGTCACATGATAAGCCGGTTGGCTAAGTCATAAGGACAACAGTAGGTGGGGGTCCTAGAGACCTTTATGGTTATGAATAGTGGTAATGAGTCATAAGGTGTACTTACGAGTCGATGGGTGACTCATCGCCAAGGGTGGCACTTTTTCAGCTTTTAAGTTGAGGGAACTTTGGACATTTACCTACTTTAACCCCTTAGACCCCACAACTTAAAACAATCTTTGGGACTTTATTAGCCTACTATTCTCCATCAAATAATCCCAAATACTCTCTAAAATTCTCCATTCAAGATAAATGTAGGGTTCCAAGAGAAGTGGTCATCTAAGGTTCCAAGGGTGCTTTGTTCCCAAAATTTCATGGTATTTGAGGCATGACTCTCTTCCTATATACTTGTATCTTTTTAATGTCATGATTTGGATAAGGTTTATATAGTTTTGATGTTGGGTTTCGAACTATGGATTGAGGGTTTTGAATTTAAATTGTTTAAATGATCTCCTATGATATTTATGAAATTATTTTACTTAAATTGATGGTTGGTAAATTCTTTAGGTTGCATGGGTATTGTGGATGTACATGGGTACAATGGAATCCCTAAATTGGGTAGCCATGGATAATGGAGGTACAAAGGAATCCCCAAATAAATCAATTTGGTAGAAAAATTGGTAACAACCTCAACCCACTTGCATAACTGATTTTTGAATATGCATCATCATTTGGTTTGATGTATTAGTTGATATTAATACTGGATTAATTGGTTAATCGGATGATAATGGTCTTGAAAACCTTGTGGGGTACAAGGGAATTCCTCAAGTAATTTTTATAATAAAGTATGTGGGGTACACATAAATTCCTAAGTATTGGCTTGACGACATTATTTGCAAGCTATAGTCGGTATGACAATACCCCTTAATCATGCCTTAATAATTGACTCTGGGAATTGGTGGTTTGGTTATTTGATAAATATTTTAATTGGGAAATAATGAGGGTTCTGTTAGCCAGCCATGAAGGTGTAAGTCCAAAGGACTAATACTAGAAACTCGTACTTTCCGACATAATGGTTGGTTTTTATGACCAAGTACTTGTGGGGTACCATGGAATCCCCTAACTGCACTTTCGTATATATGTATCATGAAGGGTGAAGGTACAAGAGAATCCCCGATCATCTATAATATCTTCGATTTGTGTGGCTAACACATATTGAGGCTTATCCAGGGGTAACATTTGACCCATATAGCTCATGGGTGGATTTATGATGGTAACGCTTCACAACCCAGGTTAAGGTTTTCAAAATTCATGTTAAGCCTTGATTCCTACCCTAATATGTGATATTATGTATATATATATGTACTTTATATGATATAATGCAATGGATGTCGTACTGTTTTGAACTGTTATCATCACATTATTTTGTTCCTCTATCCTTATGTTTCATGCTATCACTATAACCACTAGTTGTCTTCAGATATTGTATCCCTATACGGTGCAGGAAGTAGCCATACTTCCACATCTCCTGCTCAGTGACTTGCATTTGGGATCATCTAGTGAGTCAGATTGAAGTGGTGAGCTTCCATACTCCGAAAGACCCCATTTAGTTATATAGTTTCCTTTATATTCTAACTATTCTCTTGGATTTGGTTTCTGGCTATTATCGGGGGCATGTCCTGATACTTTATTGGTATTCAGTTTTGGATCATTATTTAGAAGGCTTTGTTTGGACTACTATAGTTGTTGGGTGGTGCCAGTCGGTCGATTGGCCAGTCAACGGTGGTTGGTTATGGACATGAAATAAAACTTTCTTAAGCTAATACATTCTATCTTGTTATATGTTTCAGATTCATCCAACTTTAGGGTGTGTTGTGCTAGATTGGTTAGGTACATGGGGTGATCTCCAGTCCACACGGGACTTGAGATACCCGACACAGCCAAGCCCTGGTTCAGGTCATGTAAAATTACCTTAAGGAGTGGTAAAGACCTGATTGACAAACCTCTGAAGAAAAATCATAAGGTGTAGGTAAAGTTGGTCGGCATATGCAAACTGAAAAGAAGAAAGTAGTAGCCAAAGAATAAGAAAACAGGGTAAGTCTGGGTACCCAAAAGTAAAGATAGTAGAGTAAACACCACAAGAACCACCACCATCATTCCATCAGAAGCAGAAAAAGGCTACAGTGGATGATTGTCTTAAGAAGTTATTTAAACATTCAGACAACTTTAAATTAACCTTATTTTGTTTGAATTTTTCGAGGAATGCCAAAGTAGGCTAAGTACTTAAAGGATGTGGTGACTAGTAACACAAATATTGTTGACATTGATATGGTAGCACTTGCTTGGGAGTGTAGTTCTGTGGTGATAAGCAAGATGCCCAAAAGCTCAAGGATCCTAAGATCTTCACCCTCTCCATATAAATTAGTTAAAGTGATATGGTCCATGCTTTGAGTTATTTAGGGGAAAACATAAATTTGATGCCCCTACTTCTTCTTATAACTCACGGTTTGGGAAAATTGAGTCCATGTTTAGTGGTGCTCCAAATGGCGGTTAAAACTAGAGTGGTCCCCAAGAAATAATAGATGATGTACTTATCAAGGTTGGTAAGTTCATTATTCTTATTGAATTTATTGTTCTTTATTATGATGCAGATGAAATGGTACTAATTCTCTTGGGGATGTCCATTATTGGCTACTGGAAGAGTACTGATAGATATAAGATAAGGCACTCTAAAAATGAGACTAAATAATGAAAAAGTAGTTCTTTGAGTGATTATACACCCTTACACTACAAACAATTGTGCATGATCATAGCTATAGAAGTAAATAAATATGGATAGAGGAGTATAAACCTTCATATACCTCTTTATACTCTCTTATGGAGATACCTTATAATTAATCCCAAAATTAGAAAATGTAAAGGGGATCCTAAAATGGTAAATGTATAAAGAGATGTAGAGCTTGAGGGTAAGAACTCAAAAGGTCATAAAAGAATAAGAAGACGGGATCTGAGTAGGATGAAAAGTATAAGAGACTGTGGTTAAGAATTGTGATATAATTCATGGAGCGACAATAAATCAGGCATTACATGGGGGAAACCCAAGTTAAGGTAGTTATTTTTACTTTTTCTTTAGTATTGCCTTTGGTTTTATTTTTGTTTTGTGTCAACAGGTTGAAGGAAAGTATGAGTATCAGAGATCTTAGCTAAGGAGCATGAAAAAAACTGAGCGTGGGATCCTCCTAACCTCTTTGATGATCAAAATACTACTAGATAGTCCTAGAGGACTCAGGAATTACTATATCCCTTAGTTTTAATTTATTCTTGAGGACCAAGTGCAATTTAAAATGTAGGGTAGGGAATCTTTCGATTGTTGGGTGAAGTATTGCTATAGGATGTCTAATTTTTGTTTAAATTTAAAATTTTTCTAGCTTTTGTTAAATTTAAAATAATAAAAAATATTTTATCTTTGTATATTTCAAATTGTTGTTGGTGTCTTTTTCGTAGAAGCATACTTCACCTACCCTTGGTTTTTTATTTCTGGTTCTTTTCTGAGGAGGATCCCTTTGAACTCAGTATCTTTTTTTTAGGAGTATTTTTAAAATATTTTTCATTATGAATAAATGATATGCTCTTACTAAGTGCTATGTCTGATTATATGATAGAAGTTGTTTTTGAATGTGGAAGCATGTGTCATGAGTTGAATGACTATTTTTGAGCTACCGAGGCTCAATTATATAACTCTTGCATAATGTTGTCTTAATTTTGAATTGTTTCTATTGTTTGATTGAGAGTCTATTGATATCCTTCTTGATTTAAGCATGTCCATCTGAGAGTGAGATTTTTTTATATTCCATGTATGCATATTAATGTCTAGAATGTTCCTATTTTTTATTTTTTGCAAAGCAAAATAAGGAATGTTCAGTTAAGGAGATTATATAGATATTTTTTGATAGCCATGTTGTACACATACTTTATCTACCATTTAAATATGACCTTAGTTATCCCCGTTTAGCCTTTAGCCTATTCTTTGGTAGCTTATATGTTACTTATTCCCTTTTTTTCAATTAACTGTAATTTGAACCAAAATTCCTAAGATCTTTAGTTGAAAGATTGAGGTGTTAAGGAGTGTAAATTAAAGATGGAAAAAGTGAAAGTGAATCCCTAAGAAATTAGCTATTAATGTGTTGGAATGTTTTGTGTTATGGTTGTGAGTAATGTAATGTAAAAAATAAAACAGATAAAAAATGAATCATGTGCGGATAGCACATACTCCCTACTAAAGATGTATAAATTAGCTTAAAGAGATGGGGCAAAACAAAAGAGGAGTAGGAAGAGAAAAGTGGTTAAAATTCTGAATGGTTAGAGAGGAGTCTAATATGAAGTGTGATGTATTAAAGATCCTAGGGGAGAGTCATAATTACTGGCCAATCTTGTGAGAGTTAGTGAAATTTTATTCTTACATCCATTCTTGTGATAAATTACATATTAGTGACTGAATATGGGTGACTCTCGTGACATAAGGGTTCATGTTTGATGATGGTTAGGTGAACTTTATGATCTCTTTGTTTATTAATATGCATGATTTTTCCAAATTGGTAGAGTCAATTTTTGAAGTTAGGAAGCTTTGAAGTAGTTTTCATGAGTTTTCAATTATAATATGACATAATTAATGTGGAACTTGTCATTAATATAGTAATTGAAGTTCTAGCTAGAGCATCTTAGTTTTAGTGGTGATGTTAGATTCTTCTTTGATGGTACTTAATGTAAAGAGTTGTTCGAGGATGAAAAAAGCTTAGTGTGGGGTGGTGATATTATGTGTAGTTATACGCCTAAGTACCACTATCTACGCATATTTAGCTAAATTTTAAGGACCTTTTGATGTGCATAATGAGGTATTCCTAGTGTAATTGTGTATTTATGTGCTAAAATACATGTTCGTAGTGTTTAAAAGCATTTGCAACAAGTTGAGTCAAAATGATCAAATAGTGTTTAGACGAGAAAACTAGTGGTGCTAGCTTGAACTATTCTTGTTCTAGTATATTTGGATGAGATCTATTATGTTGTATAAACTAATTCTAGTTATATGATATTGTATGAGACCATTTGAGATATTATGAAAGCTAATTAAAGCCTACAAACAAGCCATAAGAAGTGGGGAAACAAGGATCAAACGCTCAACAAGATAAGAGCAAAATACGAGCAAATCCTCACCTTATAGGAGGGGTATTGTACCCCCCAAAGCATGGGATAGGACTTGCACTACACCTCTTAGGGTGAGGTAAAACTACCTCAAACATGCTATGGGTATGCGTTGCACACCCTAGGTCATGCTTTTGGCCTAGCAGCGTGTGATGATCTTAGAATAAATATAAGTCTCTACACTAATTGACCATAGGAGTGGAGATAAGGAATGAAAAATGTAGGGAGAGTGGATCATCTGTTTAATTGTTAGATACTAATTTTTAATGGATGAGTTGTGTTTAGGATAGATATATACCTAAACGCCTCATTTAGTAAATGAAGTGGGAAGATAACTTACTCCATCCAAATTTAAGACTCAAATCCTCTCTCAGCTATGTAGTTGTGAGATTAATTTGGGTAGATGACTTGATGATAGGCATTGCCAAGTTATAATAACAACTCTGTATATCAACAATCAATATAAACACCAAAACCAGCTAGAAATCATTGTTATGCATGAAGGTGAAGTAAATGCCTTAACTCTGGAATTCTCCATATATTATTTACAATCCAACTTTCATACGTTATTATGGTTACCTTGGTGTTAAAATCAAAACTCAAAACTCTTGTTGGTAACAAATTTCATTTTCATAAACTTCAATACTAGTGCTTGAATTGGATAGCTTGTTGATCACCAAGTCTCTATAGGATCGATATTCGGCTCGCAAGAGTCTCTTTACTTCTTGGTTGACCACGTAAACTTGCATGTTGTGCTTGGTCTCAACAGTAACACTACTATAACACCTCAACAATTCAAGTTAATATTAGAACTATGCTTCAATTACATACTGAACAAAACTTTATATTTTGGTAGTATGAATAGTGATTTAGACATTTATTAAGGCCACAATAGCTCCTAGCTCAAAACTAAGTTTAATTCTCTTTTACCGATTGATTTTTTGTGAAGAATCTTTTTATAGTCAACATAATACAAGCATAACTCCCAAATTCTGAAGTGTTTTTCAGCTCATGACCCACCAAATGAAATTTCTTTGAGTTTTCTTTCTAACACATCTAATTTCTTGTTAATCCAATTTCAGAACTAAGGTTTATAGCCATTTTAGTGAAGCACTATCTTATAGTGAGATACCACAAAACTTGGTATGATACTGGTTATATTGTACAACTTTACACTATCCCCGTCTACATGAAATATCCCTAAATTTCTACAAGTTTAATAAATATACCCCCAACTATGAGAGGATCCCACGATCTTGGTTAGAACCCACGATCGTTGGTACGATCCTGGTTCACAAAGTATGTTTTGGCTTGTACTTTCAACTATGGACCAAGTTATCTCATGATTCATACCATGTATCATTTGATGAAGTACAGAGAAGCCAAAAACAAGCCATAATCTCATGAGCAGCACCCATGTTCATAGGTCGATCCCACAATCATGGGATGGTTTGTACATTACAATTTTGTTGTTTTTCAACTATATTTTATGATGGGCTTTTCAGTCTTTCACCAATTTTTAAACCCCTAAACTACATTATTTAATCTATCCTAATGTTGAATAATATCCATAAAATTCTCCAAATCCCTCATTCCCTAAATTTAATCAATACTTAGAGCAATTTATAGTGAAAGAGAGGAGATTTTCTATTATCCAAAGCTAGAGCTGGGGTTCTTCAATTCCAAGCTTCAAGTCGAAGAAATTTAATTCCAGGTATGTAGGATTTCATTAATGGGATTCTTTTCACCCATTGAGTCTCAAAATTAACTCAATTTCTCAGTTGAGCTCCCCTCTCGGAGCCTAGGGTTCATGAATATTAAATTTTTCTTATAGTTCGATTCCTTATTAAAATGGCATGAATCCATTTTTCTCCATGAATTTTAATACCCTTGCATTCTTATAGCTATGAACTCTTAGTATATTGGAAAATTCATGATTTATGGACTTGAGTTAGGAAATTACCTATTCCATTTAGTTTATAAAAACTGTCATAAGTAGTTGCATTCTTACCTATTCCATTTAGTTTATAAAAATTGTCATAAGTAGTTGCATTCTTTAGAGATGGCGGATTATGAACACCTAATGACCTATGATTTCATGAATATTAATTCATACTCAGTCCACCATGTTTACATGATATAGAATGCCTTACAGATAAAGTGCTTACTATCTTGATCTCAGATATCACTATTATGAGTTTATTAGCTATTCATTCTAAATGAACTATCTAGTTATTAGTTGGTGTTCAATTGGGAGTAATACGTAGCACCAATCCGATGTGAGGATCAACACTCACCTATTAATTAGGTTGAGACCTTTAGTAAAAGTTCCTAAGTACCAGAACTATGATGCCACCATAGGTTTTAAAGGGTCACTCGTCAGACTAGGCTTGACATCTTTATCCTTTGCACATTAGTTAGTGGATACGTGTTAGTCAATGTTCGTACCCTTTGAAAGGTACAAAACACCCTTCTAGCTGGGGTTATAGGTTGGACCTTGATTATCTCAAATTAGGTATGTCGGTTAATATATCTCCAATAGTTTAGACATAATAAGTACATGACCTTGTATTCAGTTTATTTAGCATAGTATATAATTACATGTTTATTACTCGGTCTTTGTAATAGTTTACACTATTCAGTTCCATGTGTAGTTTATTATGTCATCCTTTTCATATTCATATCATATAATGTAGTGCATATCCCATATGATCAGTACATTCAAAGTACTCACCATATACTTTTTTGTGTTATATTGTTTTATACTATATGTTCAAATGTTCAACATGTAGCTCGTGGTTACTATAGTCTCCTCACTTCGACTGCAAAGTTTGGTGAGTGTTCATCATTTGAGGACAACACTTATGCTTACTTTCTCTATTTCAGTTATTCAGTTTTCAGATAGTTATAGTTAGTTGTGGTATTATCCTAACAACTTATCTTAGTAGAGCTTTTTCAACAAAAATATAGATTTTCAGGTTATGTTTATGTCAAATGGTGTTAGTTTTGATACTCAGTATTGGTATTGGTTTTTATTATGATTATATCACTTTAATTTAGTTTTCAATTAGTATTCATCAGTCATACGCAACATTCTTAGTGTCATGTCCGGACATGGATTATCTTGGGGTCACTTGTGGCTCTGTGCACTGTGTTAGGACTAGGGGTAGTCTCGTTTAATGAAAAAGTTTGTATTTTAGTATTAGGTTTAAAGCGTCCTAGTGTGTTTTGAAGCCACAATAAGTAGAGTCTTGTTCATTGGTGTGAAGCGCGCCACACTTATGAGTGAGAGGCTATGAACCTTTCTAGGAAATATTTCGTTTCCCTCATGTTTATATAGTTGTATAGATGTGAAATCTATTAAAACCTTCTAATAAAAAATGTTCAATATGTTTATAGTAAATACCTTCTAAAAGGATAGTAGAAGACGGAACAGATATGGAAATGGTAACATGAATGAAAACCAGCAAGCATCACCAACTCAAATATACCCACTAAATAAAAATTTCTCTTACATTCAGTTCAAGTTTCCTTTGATGGTGCTATTTTAGGACATTATCATTCATTCTAATCACCAGGTTGTTGCCTCAGTCAATCCTAATAGTTCCACAACAATAGCTAGAGTTTAAGACTTTCGTAGGATGAATCCCCCTAAGTTCCATAGTTCTACGACTGAGAAAGATCCACATGAGTCTTTTAGTATACCTAAAAGGTTACTAAAATAATGGGTGTCACTCAAGTTTAGAGTGTTGATTAGCTGCATATCAATTTAAAGGATTGGCTCACACTTGGTACAAATAGTAGAAGGAGGATAAGGGTGCATATGTAGGACCAATAGAATGAAATAAATTTATTGCTACTTTTCTAGATAGGTTCTTCCCACTTGAGTTAAGTGAGGCCAAGTTCCAAAAGTTCATAAATTTGAGGCAGGGTAACATGAGCATGAAGGATATTCTCTCAGGTTTACTCAACTTTCTAAGTATGCTCCGACAATGGTTGTTGATTCTAAGGATATATGAGAAAGTTTGTAAAAGGTGTTTTTGATGATGTGGTTAAGGATTATAGGACTTTTACATTGTTCAAAAAGAAGATCATCTCTAGATTGATGACTCATACCCAATAGATCAGATAGAAAAATATTAGAGAGACATAAAGAGAGATTAAGAGGCCTAGAATAGGTAATTTTAACTTTTCACAATAGAAATTAAATAGTGGTAGCCATTGTTAATCCTATCAGATATCTTCAGCTTTAGCCCCATATTCTTTTAGTTCTCTACTACCTAAGTTCAGGCATGATAATCGAGATAGGGCACTAGGCTCTAAGTCCCAAGGTAGTATTACTAGTGCTTTTACTTTCCTAGTATGCAAGAAGTATGGAAAGAACTGCCAAGGTGAGTGTCTGGCTGGCAGTGGTAATTGTTTTGGGCATGGTAAGCCATCTCATGGATTGAGGGGATATCTAGTGGATTCACAGAGGAGTAGGGATGCTCGCCAACAAAATTAGACTAACTCTTCAACAGCTCCAGTAGGTCGCTTGACTCAGTAGGGTACTCATCTAGTGAAGCTATTGTGAATTTCAGAACAAGTTTTATGCTCTTCAAATCTTCTAGGATTAGGAGTTTTCTTCTAATGTGTTCACTAGTATGTTAAAGGCCTTTCATATTTATGTTTATGCATTATTAGATCTTGAAGCCACACTTTCTTTGTCACTCCCTATATAGTAGTAGACTTTGGTATCAGTTCTAAAATCCTCTCAGAACCTTTCTTAGTCTCTACTCCAGTTGATGATTCAGTTTTAGCTAGATAGGAATATAGAAATTGTCCAGACATAGTTTCTCAGAAAGTCACCTCCATTGACCTTATAGAGTTAGACATGATAGATTTTGATGTTACCTTTTAATGTATTGGCTACACTCTTGCCATTCCTCAATTTATTATAGGAACAAAGTAATGTAGTTTAGATCCCAAATGAGTTAGTCATAGAGTGAAAGGGTAGTACCATAGTGCCTATAGGTCAGTTTGTCTCTTACCATAAGACTAGAAAAATGATTTCCTAGGGGTACACTAAAACATCCCAGGTTTTGATCCTTGAAAAGTTTCTGAGTTTTTAAACTCACTGCCTAGACTACGACTCTCCCTATGAGTCATAACGTGTCATTATAGATCTTAAGGACCCAATCATAGCCAAAGCATTATGATATCCAAAATGTTCTGTCTTGCCTACGACTTGACCAAATGAATCATAATTTCTATGTATGATTCATAAGGTATGACTCGTAACTAGACCAGTGTGGGTGCCCAAGGTATTTTGTCTAGAGTATGACTAGAACATAACGAGTTATATGGACTCTTTATGAGTCGTATGATCCTTTTGTAATCGGACCAATGTTGATGGCCCTAGACACTATATAGCTTATGACTAAAGTCCATAAGTCATAGGGTGACCCTATGATTCGTAAGATCACACGTAGCGACTGGGTGATAAATTTTCAATCTTTTATTTTAGGGGCACTTTGGACATTTCCTTCTTTACCCACTTAGACCCCACATCCATAAAACACCTTTGGGAAATTATTTTAACACTTTCATAAATAAAAAAACTTCTTTATTCTCTCAAATTATCTCAAGCAAAATAAGTTAGGGTTTCCATAAGATTGAGCATCTAGGGGTCAATTCAAGGTTTGTTCTCCAAAATTGAGAATCCTTCAGGCATGTTATGCTTCCCAAATCTTATTTGATGAAAATTATGTATTTTGAATAGTTTAATTTTATGGATTTAAATAAGGTTTTGATATGGTTGATGGTTTTGGAATGGTTGATCCATGAAATGTTTTCCCGTGGTTTTTATGAGTTATTCAAGCTTTGAAATTTATGTTTTGAACTAATGGGATTCATAGGTGTGGGAATTAGAATGGGGGTTGAGGAATTCCCCCAAATTAATGTTTTGAACTTGGAGTTGGTTTGAAAAATGGTGTTCCGTCATCCTACTTGTGTAAATAGTTTGAATTATGGATTTTGACATACAATTTGAATTACTCACTTATACTATTGCATTGCGTAATTGTCTAAACAATGAATGTGGATTTTTATGGCCTTAATTTCTATGTTTTTGTTGATAAAACTAAAGAAGGTTGAGGCATTCCTCCAATTTGATTTAATGAACAAAGGGGGTTGAGGCATTCCTCCAAGTTAATATGATTGTTACGGCATTAACATAAGCTTGAAAGTGTAAGGGTGTGACGATACCCATGGTGTGCCTTAACGGTTAATCCTTTGGTTAGTGAATGAGTTATGTGAAACTTTTTTAAAATTGGGCTTAGTGGGGGTTATGTAGCAAAGTTGTAAAGGTATGGGTCTTGGATGACTTATAATGGAAACTCATGTTTATCGACATGAGGTTTAGTTTTGATGACCGTGTGCACAGTTCTCACTATTTATATAGATTTGTATCTTTGATTAACGTTGGGTCGGACATTTCCTGGTCTTTTTTAATACCTCTAGTTTATACGGCTAACACATATTAGGGCCTTTTTAGTAAGCAAAGTTGAACCCATATAACCCATGGGTGCCTGCTTATGATAGTTGACCTATATTGTCTAGGATAATATTTTACTATCATGCTAAACCTTGTTCCTTACCCCAACATCTATTATATATTTGTATGTGTGTGTGAATATGTATAGTGCGTTTGAAATTAATCTTTTGACTGACATTATTATATCCCTTCCCTAAGTTGCATAATAATGCTCATCCCATTAACTATCTTCAGACATTGTATCCCCATGCAATGCAGGGTCCAAAGGCAATTCTACTTTTCTTGTATAGTGTTAGGAGGATCAACTTAGTTCATCTGTTGTTTGCTGTGAAGTGATGATCTTCTATTTTTTAGAAGGCTTTGTCATTCCATCAATTTTCTTTTATAGACTAGAATTAAAGAGTTCACATTAACATTAACATGGTCATTGTCATTGTCAGGGTCAGGGGCATGTCCCGACATTTGGTTGTTTTTAGATTAGTAGAGGTTTTGTGGATATTACTATTGATGGATTTTGGTTGTTGACATTCATAGAATTTTGGGTCACTATTTACTCTATCGTGTTATATGTTCAGAATTTAGCCACTAATAGATGTGTTATATTTTGTTTAGTTAGGAAAAGGGGTTGGTCTCCAATCCTTGATGGACTTGAGATACCCATCAAGGCCAGGACCTCATTTGGGTCAAGAAAAAGTTGGTACTAGAGCCTAGGTTTGGTGTTATTGGGTATCCATAAAGCCATGTCAAGTAGAGTCTCTTTTATGGGTATGTAGCGTGCCACACTTATAAGAGAGAGACTATGAGGTATTTAGGAATGTTTTCCTTTCTTATTGTTCTATTTTGAGCTATAGAGTCTAAGTTATAATCTCTATTTGTTCGCATTGCAGAACATGCCTACAAGAAGATCTGGTGCTTATGGAAACTCTTAGATCCCAGTTGGGGATAATGTGGACATCGATCGTCCTACTTATAGAGTTCAGACCCGGCCTAGGGTCACCGCTTTTGATTGCCCTCATGGATTTCCACTGTTCCCCACTGATCCTTCTCCCGTTGGTGACACTTCTGCTTAGTCATCTAAGGGAGATATTACTAATGTTGAGTTCCTCTATTCTATTCATCTGTTGACCCAATTGGTGACATCTTAGTCATATTATTCGGGTCTTGCTGGTGCTGTTGTGAGTTCTTCTTAGGCTACTAGGGTTGTCTAAGTTATGAGGCTTAATCCTCCAACATTTACTGGCTCTAAGTTTGAGGAAGATCCTTAAGGGTTCATAGATAAGATAGAGATGATTTTTCATATGATGCATGCTTCTGACTCCAAGGGTGTGGAGTTTGTTACATACCAGCTGAAGGATATGGCGTGTCAGTGGTATAAGGAGTGGGACCAATCTAGAGGTGATAATTCTAAGTTGGCATTATAGGAGGATTTCTCTAATGCCTTTCTTGATCACTTCTTTCCTCAGGAATTGAGAAAAGTAAAAGCTAATAAGTTCATGAAGTTAAAAAAGGCAAGATAACTGTGAAGAAGTATGCCTTAAAGTTTCATCAGTAGTCCAGTTATACTCCTAAGCTAGTGTGCAGCATGATAGCTAAGATGATAAAGTTTTCTTCGAGCTTGCCTCAAGACTTGGTGTTGGAGTGCAAGGATTTCTTGATAAATAGTGACATATATATATATATATATCTAGGCTAGTAGTGTATATGCAGCCGGTTAAAGATGAAAAAAGAAACAAGTCGAAATAAGGGAGAGGCAAAGTAAGAAATCTTAATATTTGAGCAGGTGGAGGCCAACAAAATAGTGGTAAAGATAGTAGGCAGTAATCTGAGAAGAAGTAGGGGAATTTTAGTTTGTATTCCATGACTAGTACTCCATATCCTACGCTATCCAGTTATCGTTGCTTTTAGAGAAATAGTAGGTTTAAGTCATAAGGTACCCAATCTTAGGCCAGTGGGTCTTAGTCAGCTCTATCACATCCTCCTTATAGATTTTATGGATAGTTGCACTATGGCTTTTATGATGAGAAGAGAAATAAATGTTTTAGATGTGGCCAGCCTGGCCACATTCAGAGAAACTGTCCTTCAGGCGATGTTGCTACTGGGCTAATAAGGTCCTGGTTGCTGCTTCTTCAGCTCCTACTCCAAAGAGTGCTACTTTCGGCTCTGGCATTGGCAGGAATTGCCTATATGCTCTTGCCACCCATTAGAATTTTAAGGATTCTCTTGATGTTGTTACTGGTACGCTAAAATTTTTCTCACGTTATGTATATTGTCTACTTGATCCCAGGTCTACCCTTTATTATGTGACCCCTTATATGGCCATCCATTTTAGTTTTGCTCTTGAGAGTATTTTGGATTCCTTTTCTGGGTCTACTCCGGTGGGTGACTTCATTGTTGCTAGAAGAGTCTATAGGGGTTGTGTGGTGTCTATTCGTGAAAGTGAGACATTGGTGGATCTGATTGAGTTGGATATGTTAAACTTATATGTGATCTTGGGAATGGATTTGTTGCACTTGTGTTATGCGTCTCTTGATTGTCAAACCCAAAGGGTCAGTTTCCAACTCCCAAATAAATTAGTGATTGAGTGGGAAGGTAGTTTCGTAGTGCCAAAGGAAAGGTTTATTTCTTATCTTAATCCCAAAAGTTAATTTCCAAGGGGTGTCTCTATCACTTTTCCCAGGCAAAATATTCTAACTCAGAGGGTCCTTCTTTGCAATCTGTCCTTATGGTCTGTGAGTTTCTCAAAGTATTTCCTGATGATCTTCCTAGCGTCTCTCCCAATAGGAAAATTGATTTTGGTATTTATCTTCTTTCGGACACTCATCCTATCTCTATCCCTCCCTATATAAATGCTTTAATTGAGTTAAAGAAATTAAGGAGAAGTTAAAAGATCTTTTTGATAAGGGTTTTATTCGCCCTAGGGTGCTCCTATTCTATTCATGCATAAGAAGGATGGGTCCCATCAAATGTGCATAGACTATCGCCAGTTAAATAAGGTGAGTATAAGGAATAAGTTCCCTCTTTCGAGGATTGATTATCTATTTGACCCACTTCAGGGTGCTAAGTACTTTTCTAAGATTGATCTTTAAATGGGTTACCATCATTTGAAGATTAGGGTGGTAGATATCCCTAAGACTACCTTTTCAACCCTGTGTGGTCATTTTGATTTTTTGGTGATATCCTTTGGTTTGACTAAGTCCCCGGCGGCTTTCTTGGATCTTATGAATCATGTATTTTGTCATTTTTTGGATTTGTTTATAATTGAGTTTTTTGATGATATTTTGGTGTATCCTAAGAGTGAGGCAGATCATGCTGATCACCTCCACATTGTGTTGCAAACCTTGAAATATTAGTGGTTGTATGCTAAATTTTCAAAGTGTGAGTGCAGTTGAACATTGCTAGCTTTCTAGGTCATATTTTTTCTAGTGAAGAGATCATGGTGGATTCACAAAAAGTTGAGGCGGTTAAGAGGTGGCCTAGACCCATGACTCCAACTGATAATTGGAGCTTCTTGGGTTTAGCCAGTTATTATAGGAGTTTTGTTGAAAGTTTCTCTTCTATTGCTGCCCTAATGACTAAGTTGACTCAAAATAAGGTAAAGTTTTTGTGGTCTGATGCCTATGAGGGAAGCTTTAAGAAGTTGAAAGACAAGTTGACTTCTACTCCTACTTTAAACCTGTCCGAGTGTACTGATGGCTTCGTATTTTATTTTGATGCATCATATGTGGGATTAGATTAGGTTCTGATACAGTGTGGTAAGGTGGTGGTGTATGCTTCTAGGCAGTTGAAGGTCCATGAAAGGAATTATCCGACTCATGATTTGGAGTTATTAGTTGTGGCGTTTCCCTTGAAGATCTGGTGCCACTACTTGTATGGATTTTATGTTTATTTTTATTCTGATCATAAGAGCTTGCAGTATGTGTTCACCCAAAAGGAGTTGAATCTCAGTCAAATGAGATCGCTTAAGTTGCTTAGAGATTATGATATGAATCTGCACTAACATCTCTTAGCAGGTTGTCCATAGGGAACTTATCTTATGTTGATGAGGATAAATGTGGTTTGATGAAGGATATTCACTGGTTAGCAAATCTTAGGATTCATATCTTAGGCTCAGAGGATGGAGGTGTGAATATGCAAGAGGTGGTGAAGTCATCACTTGGTACTAAGGTAAAAGAGATATAGGTTTTGGATCCTATCTTGATGTAGATAAAGGATGATGTTAGTCAGTAGGTAGTGATGGCTTCTGAGATTGGTGGTGATGGTATCTTGAGGTACTAAGGTAGATTGTGTGTTCCCGTTATTGATGGGCTCTGGCGAGGATCTTGACTGAGGCTTATGAATTAAGGTACATAGTTCATCCTAGTTCTACATAGATGTACCATGATTTGGAAAAGATCTAATGGTACAATAACATGAAGAGGGATGTGGAAAATTTTGTGGCTAAGTGCAAAGTTTGTCAGCAAGTGAAGGTGGAGCACTAGAAGCCTGATTATTTGTCTCAAGAGATTGAGAAGCATATGTGGAAATGGGAAGTGATTAATATGGATTTAGTTACTAGTCTTCTGCGGTCTCACTATCAGTTTGATTAAATTTGGGTCATTATGGATAGGATGACCAAGTCTGCTAATTTCCTACCAATGAAAACTAATTATTCGGCAGAGGATTATGTTAAGCTCTTTATTCAGGAGATCGTGAAGTTGGATATTGCTCCAGTTTCCATTATATCTAATTGACGTAATCAGTTCTTATCTTACTTTTAGTGCTCATTTTAGAGAGGTTTGGGGACTAAGGTGAACCTTAGCACCATTTTCCACCCTCAAATGGATGGACAAGTGAAGAGAATTATAGAGAATTTAGAAGATATGCTAAGGTCTTGTGTTATCAATTTTGGTGGTAGTTATCTTAGCCATTTGCCTCTCATAAAGTTTGCATATAATAATAGCTATCATTCTAACATCCAGATGGCTCCATTCGAGTCCTTGAAGGGTTAGAGGTATAGGTCTCCCTTTGGGTGGTTTGAGGTTTGTGAGAATAGATTATATGGTCCCAACTTTGTTCACCAAGCTATGGAAAAGGAGAAGGTGATATGGGATAGTCTTAAGGCCACCTAAAGTCGCCAAAATTCTTATACAGATGTAAGGTAAAGAGACTTGGAATTTGATGTGGATGGTTTAGTGTTCTTGAAGGTATCTCCGTTATGTTGGACCATATTGTATTTTGAGGCGAGTGGGCAATGTGGCTTTTGAGTTGGAATTTCCTTTGAGTTTGGGTTCTATTCATCCTGTATTTCATGTATCGATGTTGAAAAAGTGCATGGGTGATCCTTCCTTTGTTTTTCTTTGGAGAGTGTTGTCTTTTTGGATCCCATATTTTATGAGGAGATCTCTATTAAGATTTTAGATGTGTAAGTCTGTCGATTGAGAACTAAGGATGTGGCTTGGGTAAAGGTTCTATGGAGGAACCAAAAGTGTGAAGAAGCTACCTGGGACGCCAAAGAAGACATGAAATGCAAATATCTATTCTTGTTTCCCACTTTATATAATCGTCCTTAAGGCATGTGTTAATCTTAGCATCTTTATTTTTTGACTTTGTTGAAGGAAATTGTGATTTCCATGACATCTTTATTTTTTGTCTTTCTTAAAGGTAAGTGTGGTTGTGTTCCATGTTAAATTGTGCTTAAGTGTGGCTATATTCCATGTTAAATCGTGCTAAGAGATGCCTTGTCTCATCATTCGGGGTCAAATAAGCCTACAGGAGGAGAATAAAACACACCGGGTTTTGATCCTTGAAAAAATACTGAGTTCTTAAACTCACTGCCCAGACTACAACTCTCCCTACGAGTCATAACATGTCATTGTAGATTTTAAGAACCCAATAGTATCCAAACCAGTGTGATGTAATATTCTTTCTTGCCTATAACTTGACCAAATGAATCATAATATATGTGTACGAGTCGTAAGGTATGACTCGTAACCTGACCAGTATGGGTACCCAAGGTGTTCTGTCTTGAGTATGACTAGAACATAACGAGTCGTAGGGACTCCTTGTGAGTCATATGGATCTTCTGTAACTGGACTAGTATTGATGGCCCTGGATACTGTCCAGACGAATAAAGGCCACGAGTGGCAGGGGGACCCTACGAGTCATAAGGTCACCCGAAGCAACTATGCGACAAATTTTCAGTCTTTTATTTTAGAGGTACTTTGGACATTTCCCTCTTACCCACTTAGACTCCACGTTCATAAAACACCTTTAGGGCATTATTTAAAAACGCTAACAAATCAAAAAACCTCTTTACTCTCTAAAATTCTCTCAAGCAAAGCAAGCTAGGGTTTCCTCAAGGTTGAGCATCTAGGGGTCAATTCAAGGTTTCTTCTCCATAATCATAATACTTCAAGCATGTTACTCTTCCCCAAATCGTATTACGTGAAAAGAATTTGTTGTAAATAGTTTAATTGTATGGATTTGAATGTGAGTTTTAATATGGTTGAGGGTTTTGAAATAGTTAATCCTTGAATTGTTTTCCCATTGTTTTTAATGAGCTATTCATGCTTTAACATTTATGTTTTGAACTAATGGGATGCATGGGTTTGGGAATTGGAAGGAGGGTCGAAGCATTCCCCAAATTGATGTTTTGAACTTAGAGTTGGTTTGAAAACTTGTGTTCCCTCAACCTACTTGGGTAAATGGCTTGAATTATGTATTTTGTCACGCAATTTGACTTACTCACTTATACTATTTCATTGCATAATTGGCTAAACAATGAATGTGAATTTTTAAGGCCTTAATGGCTATGTTTTGGTTGATAAAACTAAAGGAGGTCGAGGCATTCCTCCAATTTGACTTAATGAACAAAGGGGGCCGAGGCATTCCCCTAAGTTAATGTGATTATTATGGCATAAAGATAAGCTTGCAAGTATAAGTGTGTGATAATACCCATGATGTCCCTTAATGGTTAAGGTTTCGGTTAGTGAATAAGTTATGTGAAACTTGTTTTAAATTGGTATTAATAGGGGTTATGTAGCTAAGCTGTGAAGGTATGGGTCTTAAATGACTTATACTAGAAACTTATATTTGCCGACATAAGATTTAGTCTTGATGACCATGTGCACAGTTCACACTATCAATATATATTTGTATCTTAGATTGACATGGGGTTAGGTCATTCTCTAGTATTCCTTGATACCTTCGGTTTGTGTAGCTAACACACACTAGGGCCTTTCAGCAGGGGAAGCTGAACCCATATAGCCTATAGGTTCCTATTTTTTACGATTGAGCTACATAGTCCAGGATAATGTTTTACTATCATGCTAAACCTTGTTCCTAACTCCAGCATCTATTATATAAATGTATGCATGTGAACATGTGCAGTGGGTTTGAAATTAAACTTTTGACTGATATTATTTTATCCCTTCCTTGAGTTACATGCTAGTGTTTATCCCACTAACTATCTTCAGCCACTTTATCCCCACGCGATGCAAGGTTCAATGGCAATTCTATTTTTTCTGCATAGTGTCAGATGGATCGGCTCGGTTCATCGATCATTTGCGGTGAAGTGGTGAGCTTTCATTTTTTGAAAGACTTGATTATTCCATCGGTTTCCTTTCATATACTAGAAATAAAGAGTTCACATTAATATTTTCATGGTAATTGTCATTGTCAAAGTTGGGGGCATGTCCCAACATTTGGTTGTTTTCGGATTAGTAGAAGTTTTATGAATATTACTATGGACGGGTTTTGATTGTTAACATTCAAAGACTTTTGAGTGACTATTTACTAATCTTGTTATATGTTCAGAATTCAACTGAGGGTAGGTGTGTTATGTTTTGTTAGGCAAAGGGGATGGTCCCCGTTCCTTGGTGGACTTGATATACCTATCATGGCCATGCCCTAGTTTGGGTCATGACATACATTCATCATCTTATTCAAGTTAAGGATTCAAAGTCTGAGACCCTAACTCTTTAATCATTTTCAATGGTCAATAAATTCAAAGTACTGCATGTGAGAAGGTGTATGGTAGATTATAAGGTAGGTTAGTAATGTCGTGGAGAGAATGAAGTTGTGGGTCGTAGTTAGGTGAAATAAAGAATTTTGGGTTAATTTTCCCATTTGATGGACTATTATAATATGATTCATGCCTCTTCGGTGGTACATAAGTGGTGTTAGACAATAGGCTTACACTTTAGATGTGGATTTTGGTCATAAGAATAGTAGCTTAAGATTAATGATTCATGTTTTATGGGAATGAATTAGTAGGCGATGTGATGTGTAAAATGGCCTAGGTTGGCAAATTATGTAAAAGAGAGTCGATAATTGTGATATATATACATGAGGACTAGGGTTAAACTATGAATTGTGGTTGAGTCATTAAGTGGACAAGGACGTAAGAATATAAGAATAAGTTGAGCCCCTAAGTAGTATCTTGTTATATAAGGTTTATGTGTATAAGGGTCATATGTACCTAGTTCATGTTCTTGAATTATATAGCATGGAGAAGTTTTGGGATTTGTTGTATAGTATTCTTTAGAGTTGAATTGAGGAAATATAGGTAGGCAATATGCACCTTTGGTATTGTCTTACAAATTTTGTGAAGTTATAAGTTCTGTGATTAGAGGTCTAATGTTAGTATGTTAAGTAGTGGAGAATGGATCATTATATGATAAGGAGTGTAATATGTATGATCATGAGAGTGTGAGTTGTAGGGTGATGGCTATAAGGTCTAGCAAAAATTAAGAGTAGCATTCCCAAAAAGCAATGCCTTCAAAGTAAAGTTTATCAGGGGGAGTTTAGTGTTTATGTGTATGGTGATACTCCATTGTGTTGAGTGCTATGCTTGTATATTTAATGAGAAGTTATGTCCTCAAGTCTAGGATTATGACTTTGATCTAAGGGGGAGATGGTGAATTAAGATAGTTCCAGAATTTTCCTGTGGTGTCAAGTTTCGGGGAAGAGTCATGATGAATCTATTCCTATTCAAGCAATCTCCTCCTACTTCAATTTAAGAAGTTATTATACCAATGTCATATGTATTCAAGTCATGTATATGCCTAAGGTTCGATTATCTATACAACTTATGTCCATGTTCCATCGTCCAAGCTAAAAGCAAGAATGTTCCTCAACAATCCAAGCTTTTAAGTGCTCAAGCTCTATGTTATGATTGTTCATGATCCATAACCCCATGTTTCATGCCATGATTAGTTCTAAGGAACTATGTTTCTATATGTTATCGATTCATTTTACGTCGAGATTAGCCAAAGTGATAGGGTTGTGCAAACTCATGACTATCTCAACTCTGAAAATGGGAAGCAATAGCTCCAAGTGGCAATCCTTTTCTCAATCGTTATGAGTCTAAAAAGAAAATGAAGAAGAAAAATAGATTATGAAGAAGAAAAAGAGAGAAATCATATTTTAGAAACAAAAAAATAATAAGAATGGAGAGAGATTAAGAAAAATAAAAAAGATATTTAAGTTTAACTGGAAAAAAAGAGATTTAAGTTAAAAAAAAAAAAAAAGCTAAAAAGTTAACATTCACGCTCCTAAATTGAGTGTAGTGCACGCACTACGATACATCAGTAGATTGTGTCTAATTGACACATTTTGTGAATAAACCAAAGGAATCAATAGGTATATAGAATAATGGAGGTGCCAATACGAAAAAAGTCAAAAAAGTTTAAGGGTTTGTATATGTATTCATCCTAATATATAACTAATGCATATATTATTAATACATGAATCACTAATGTATGTATAATTAATATATGACTAACTAAATTCTTCATAAATAATACGTACATAAAGTAATACAAAAATTCTTTCATAATTAATCATTGTATTACTAATATCTACATAACTTTAACCGTGTATCAAACGACTCATTCCTAAAGAATTGTTTGGACAAGCTATGCTGAAATTAGTTATTCTAGTATTATTTCTTATTGACTGTTTGATTTATTGTATTAAATATAACATGTGTTGCATAAATCGTAAGAGGAAATTTTTTGTTTGCAAAAATATTATCCACGTTTTTTAGTAGAAAAGTGAATTAAGGGACCACAAGGAATTTTTTGGTCATTTTCCTTATTTTTATCCCAAGGTACTTAATCTCAATACTATTTACTTCATCCTTTGGCAGGAATAACTTATGCAAAGATCAGCAATTTGTATCGGAATAATTCTTATATAAGTAATCTAAAGATTAATAATAAAACTAAATATTTATCCTATGACTATTTATATTTGTCTAGCAAAAGAAACGATCCCTAATCCCTAAATTCTTGGGCATGAAAGTATTGATAATGGAAATAAAACAAAAGAAGGGCAATTACACGAAATAAAAATGGAATTTTAGAGTGATTGGAAAAGGAAATGGAGAACATTGAGAGAGAGATATTACTAGTGGCAAAACAAAAATACAAAAGATAAGACACTGGAAAGAAGGAATAGGGTCTCTTAAATGACCATATAATTTCCGAAAGAATTGGGCTACCAATAATTCAATGAATGGGGAAGCGATTATTATTCTCTAATATACATTTAAAATAGAAAAATGCAATTCTAATTAGGGCTCGGCATAAAATATCCGAAACTGAATTACCGAATTGAACCGAAGGATTTGATATTCGGTATTTGGTATGGTAATTGGGAGAAAAATTTTAAAATTACGGTATTTGGGTTCGGGATAGGTAAAAGATATTACTACCATTTGGTATTTGGTATTTACCGAATACCAAATTATTGTTAACTGACCATAGTCTATACTCCATAGGCCACGAGTCCAAATTAATATTCTACAAAAGGTCAAAAAAAAGTCCACAACCTACAAGTCTATAATACTATATTCATTTTAAAATTTTAAAATGAAAATCACTTTAAAATTTTTATTGTTTGCAGCAGTGGACAACATGTTCAAATATGAAGTTATTTTTTTATATTACTCGCGTTTTCTTCATTCTGTTTCTATCTATCAAGACAACCTGAACTTGTCTAGCTTTGATGCAACTTGTAGGTATATCTAAGTTATGTCCAGTGAGAGAGTTGATGCAGAGATACTTATTTCCTGTCATATCTTAACTAAGTTATCAAAAAGCTAAGGTTTGACACTATGTTGTGTGATTTTAAATATCTCATAAGTTATTTTTGATGAAAGGGTTAGTGAATTCTTTTATTTAAACTCACTCACTAGTCACTACAAGGCAAATATTTGAGGAACAGATGTGACTATTATCTTCCGAAGCCATTTCTGCATTAAACAGTTATTATGTTAAATCAGTAGATGATGAATGAGCTATAAAACATCACTGATGAAGTGTTAAAAAGTGTTGTTTCCATAAGGCATATGGCAGAGAGTAGAGTCTACCAAATTTAACTTTAATATGGTATTACCAAATACCGTACCGAACCAAAGTTTAATTTACCAATTACCAAATTATCAAATCGAAGTTTAATGGTATGGTATTTCATATGTACTTTCATTTACCGATTATCGAATTACCGAATCCAAATTATGATAATACCGAATTGAATACCAAATGGCCACCCCTAATTCTAACCACCTACAGGCATAATTTTGTTTAGAGATAGACTATTGGACCTTAATTTTATGGGAAAATGACACTCTATAGCCTTTTTTTTTAAAACAAATAGCCCAAGTTTAATATCTTTCCAAAAAGTAGCCAGTCGGTATACTATTTTCACTTTATAGCTATTCCTAATTTGTGTCATTTTGGCCCCATTTAGTTCAGATGCAGTCCATATACAAACTGATACAGTCCATATACAATACTGATATAATTTTTCACGTGGGTCATTCGACCCTTTGATAAATATTTCAATTTTTTTCCTATAAATTTTTTAATTGGAAAAATATTGTCTTTTTTATTATTATTTAAAAATAATAATTAAATATAATTATATAAAACGAGATAATTTTTATATAGAATATGTATCTATATAAGATATATATATATATATATATATATATATATATATATATATAAATATATATATATATATATATAGAAATTGTATAGTTCTATCAAATATATATATATATATATATATATATATATGTATAAAATATATATAAAATATATATATAAAGTGTATAAAAATTATATAATTGTTGTATAAAATGTGTAAAAAAAATGTACAATTATTGTATAAATTGTGCATGAAAACTGTATAATTTTCATATTGCATATTTATATGTGTAAGATATGTATAGAAACTGTATAGAAGGTGTGTAGAAATAGTACAAAACAAGCCATCAAATTGAAATGGTTAGAAATTGAAATTTAAATTTCATGGTCATTTTCGTGGAAATAGATTAATTTATAGTGTCATTTCTGTTCTTTCCCCTAATTTTATTTGTTTGAAGATTGTTTTCATGACCCGTTGTCTTTCTTTTAGACAAGTACCCTCCATATGTTGTAATTATTGTTGTATATCGGATTTAGTAAAATCTATATTTTACAACAAGAATTTCAAACAAATGTTCAAACTTACATATGAAGAATCAAATGAAGTTGTAACTCTGTATTCACAACTTTGAACTTCAACAATAAATTCAACCCAACTTATGAACATAAAAAAAATGAAGTTCAAATGATTATATGGAAAATAGCAAAACCAAACATTTAGAACAAGATAAAGATTACAAGATTCAAGTCCACCGAATTCACGATGTCTCCTTAAGGAGGTTATTCGCCTCAAGTACCTGAGGTTATAGAATATATGTTCCCAAAATAAAATGAATCACTTTGACAGGATAGCAGTACCTCAAATTCTATCGAACTACGAACACACTCAACAATTGTAAATCACACTAGAGTTTTTCAAGAAAAAATTCAGCTATTTATAGTCATCAAGGTTTTAATGACCCGAGTCAAGGCCCTGGCCATGAAGGGCATTCCGAACCATAAAGGCTTGAAAGGCCCCTTAACACGCGACCATAAATATTACTCATGTGAAATAAAAGTGCGGAAGATAACTAAAATCATGGAAGTCCCAGACCAAACTTAAAATTTCATAACATCAAACCATAAGAAAAAAATCCAATCTAACAGTCTACAAAGCCTTTACTGAACTAAGCATACTAGTCTATCTAAGCCGGGACAAGGCTCCCGGTCGGACTATAAAATTAAAAATGAAACCACACATAGAAGAGATGCCTTTCGAAGTAAGAGAGGCTCAACTACTCTGAATATCTGAAAATAAACTACTAGCTAATGGGACCACGAGACTATGCCTCAGAATCTGAAATATAGGGGGTCAATACTCGAAAGTACTAGTATGTAGAACAATCTAAAAATATAACAAATATTTTTATACAACATAAGTAAGAGCATTTCATAAAGCAATTTAGCGTAAGGTAAATGAAAATACACGGGTATCATTTTGATGAGCTTCAACTATTCTTGTAAAACACTAACTCAACTCTTTGTATTACTTCTGAGATAGATGGTACAACCTATAATTCTACAATCCCACGGCCTATATAGAATCCGTCCTTAACTCGATGGCCAAGCCCCCAACCCAAGTTTGTCGCAAAGGCTGGAGTTTCTGATTTTGATATACAAAGGGAACAAGACCAGCTATAATCCCATCTTTCAAAGCATATTCCCTATTTTAGGTCACATCTCCTTTTTCAGGGAACAATAAATCCCGTATCGGCAAAACACGATTTTGGACAATGAGTTATCTGAACTCGTGCCTTCGTCGGGTAATCATCTAACTCTCTTCAAGAGTAATTTAACCTTTTAAAATCATGAATCATGCTTATAACATTATTTACTTTCAGTATAAGGGTATTTCATAATAGGTATTACATGCCTAAACTTACAAGTCATATCATATAATATTCATAGCCCTTTTCTTTTAAAATCATGCAAATGACCACCAAAAGATTTATCGAATCAGGTGAGAGTACTTATCTTTAAAAGAAAATGAAAACTTATGTAAATACACTCTCTTTTCAAAACTTAAAACGTACGGTTGATAATTCAATCATTTAATTCATGTATTATCTCCATTAGGATACAAGAGCCTTTAGAATAAGAATTGCCTCCTTAAAAACATATGAAATAACAAAGTATAATTGACCAAGAGGCATTTATGACTCGAGAAACATGATCATTCATCAAGCAATCCCAATATAAATTATACTTAAGTTTCATGAAAAAAAAAGACTTATAATTCATGCTCTCCGACCCATTTAACAATTCATAACATGGTAATATCATAAACTTCATCATGGAAGAGGAATTTCCCCTAAATCATGCTCATAAAACTCTTTACAAAAACTCATATTATAAATTCACATGATTATAACACAAGTTTTTAGAAAACACAATAATAAACACATATTTACTTTAAAATGGGTTCATGATGCATGCTCTTCAAACGATTTCCAAAACCACTTTCATATACATACATATATATCTTTAGAACTTGTTAAAAATGTAAAATTTATGCCCATGAGATTTAGGATAGTCCCACATACCATAATAACGCCAAAAACATTGAGAAAATTGACCCTTGAAGCTTAAATCCTCAAACCCTAGTTAGTCTCTCCTCTTTTTCTTATGGGAAAATGATTTGGAGATTCTGAGAAGTGAAATAACGTATATTAAGACCCTAATTTCATCCATATATGATTAAGAATGGTTATAGGGTGTGAAAATACCTCAACACCCCTACAATAATACAAAATAGAACACTTTATGCCTCTTGGCTTTTGTCTTGCAGCGCATATCCAAAGCCAACCACATGGCCAAAGTCAACCTCAAGGTTGGCAGTGCATGGACAAAGACAACCCAAGGCAGTGTATGTTGGTGACCCCTCTACGACGTGGGGCCTTTGCAGAAGGCCCCCTATTGACGCCGGCCTATTTTCTATACCAAAAAGCACTCCAACTCATCCCATAACACCTAGACATGGTTTACCATCAATATAGGGGTCCTATGGATCATTTCTAAGGTATTACTAGAGCGTTAAAAACATGGGGTATTATATTGTCTCCCCCTTAGAATCATTCATCCTCAAATGATGGGTAGGAACTTATTGAAGATCTAAAAGTATGGAATAAAGAATATAACCTTGCATTGGATATTTTTCCTCAACAAAATATGCAAAGGCATAAAAAGAGCTTCATGACAACCCCTAGTAAATCGTGTAAGCACAAATGAAAGATAATGAGATTGACATAGAGATAACCTTGCACATGAGCTTTAGGGATCATAATCATCACCACATAAGGCATGAGTTTATTTGACGATCATAGGTCTTGATTTTCATTGATACTTAACATGAAATAAGGTTTTGCAAAAGATAGGAATAGAAGCATTCTCCACCTTGCAAGATGAAACGAATAGATATTACACTTAGAGATATTACTCGACTATGCCCCAAATAATACATAACATAATTTATTATTTCCAGCTTACAACTCTCTCATAACACACCTAGCCACAAGAGTTTGAGTCCCACCATCTAGTACTTCGTTGCTGAAGCCTAACCTAGAGTTAAAAGGTGCTAACTTAAGCTACAGGACCCTGTACTTGACATCCCATTAAGAATATCACTTTACCTTATCACTATAATCTAACAACCTAAAGTCTTAATTCAAGGAGTACTAACCATATAGCACATTGGTTTGTGTTTTCACCAATCACAACATTTAGTTTTATCTTTACTACACCTGCTTTATGAATCTCCCCTACTAAAAACCAGCAACTTTATTCACTCTTACAAGGATTTTCATCACATATACTCTTCCTCATTAGTTCACATAGTGAAAGATCATCTCCTTCCTCTCTCTTCATCTATAACCTTAGCTCAAGGCACTCACACCAAAATTTAAAACAATACAAAACATCCACTCTCTTAACTAAAACATTACTATGATTCCATAACCATTAACATAGTAACATAAGGAGGTTCATTGAGGGACCGGAGCATAAGCATCAAGAATGAAAGTAACACTATTCAATTATAACTTATTTTTATTAATAAACTCAAGATGGGGCATGAGATGCCAAATATGATGCAAAAGGCACAAAGTACTTCATACATCAGATGTCTAGATCATAAATAGAGAGTCATTCGGGTATAACCATAGTACAACATGAGTTCTTAGTGCGGGTAATTTGGATGGATAAATTGTAGGAGGGTGCGGATAGTTCGGGAAATTTGCGTGGATAACTTGTACTTGGATAATTAGTAGATACCTAGTACTTACTAGTTCTATCATGTTAATTGAAATGCTATGTCATAGCATTCCTTAATTATTTCTTTTAACCTTATTAATTCTTCTATATTATTTTTAAGGTATACTATATGTTCCATATATCTAGTTTTTACGTAGTCAAGTAGATTCTTTTTCATAGGTGTTTCTATTAATCTTATTTGCTCCATATCTTGTCTCCAATATTCTAAGTATTCGTAGTTTATCATTTTATCCTATAGTAGTTGTAATACTGTAAATTTCTTTGTAATAATTTATTTTAATTGTACTATATCTTATATTAAATTCTAGGTTATTCATTTCGTTAATTATCCTGTCTTTTTCTTCTATGAATAATTCTATGTCTAAATCATAATCTAAACTATCCTTTAATTCTAGTTGTTCCAAGGTTTTATCTATCCAAATTAATCTTTCTTTTAATTGTCTTCTTCCTCTTCTAAGCTGGTTTCTATAATTAATTTCTTCATATAGCCAACTTTATTTGTCTCTAACTCTTCTTATATATTCTAACATTTTTAATCTGTATAATATATGTCTGAATAATAACTATCTAAATATGAACAGCAGCTATCATAATATAAGTGTAAGTTTTCTATAGAACTTAATAACTCTTCATTAAAATGAAATACCTTTTCGTATATAATTTTCCTTATATCTACTATTTCTATATCCTTAAGTACATACAAAACAAGTATCTTAAATTTATCTATCATCCCATTTGATAAGTAAATATTCATTCTTCATATGATGTTAGTTTAAGAATATTCCTTTCAACCATATATATAACAAATTATGATCATTTTAGATCACTATATACTAGATTATTCTTAAATAACATGTTCTTCGGTCACTATTAGCTTGGTAATCTGTATACTTTTTCCCTAAACAGCGCCTCTACTCTGGTTACTCCCCTATCACGGCTTCTTTGCCTCACTAGTTTCACCTTTAGAATGGCATAGTTCTTGAGAATTTTTCTCCTTTTCTACTTTGCTAATAAACTTCTTAACATGCTATTCTTCGAATAATTCTACTATAAAGTAACTAACATGACCTTGTTTTATTATATCATGATTGTCAGAAATTTATGAATTTAGTTATTCATAATTATAAATGAAAATAACTGTTCTGGTAGATTTGATAAAATTGTGCTTTGCTAATCCATAGTTTTTCCTTAGAAATATATCTATTTTTATTAAGTTTTCAAAAGTTTTTTATGTACAAGATAGAAGGCTTGCTTTCAACACATGAAAGTCTTGCCTTATCTTGGCAAATGGCTTGCCTATTTATAATCTACAAAAACCGCGTAAACTATTTACATCTTTACACCTGTCCTATAATAGCTTTACAAAAAGATATTTTTTTTCTATCATTTATTATTTCTAAATCTTCTTCTATATCCATGTCTTTGTAACTATAATCATTGTTATCAATTATTTTTACAAATTATTCAAAAGGACTTTCTATTTGTATTTTATTAATTTTATTTTTTCCCGTTATTTTATGTTTTGTTGTTAATACATATAGATTTTTACATCTTGCTGTAAATATTTTACTTCCTGAGGTTAGTTCTATTTTTGATATTTTCCAATATAATACTAATGATTTATCTATATTTTTATCTGTTATTGCCACTGAATAATTCTCACTTATTATAAATTTAAATTTTTGGTATATTAAATTTCCTCTTATGGCAGTTATTATACTTTTTTCTATAGGTTTTATAATTCTATCATCTGCTAAATATAATTCTATTGGTGTATCTATTCATTCTCTAAAACATCATTTTATTAAAATCTCTGTTCCTCTAAGGTGTACGTATTTTCTTGGGTCTTTACTTTTTATATCGTTTATTTCTTTATTAATTATTCTTTTTGTTACTAGTGGTATACTAGCTCTACCTTTTGCATATCTACAGTCTATTACATGTTCTTTTTGGCATACTACGTAGTATTCTTCTTTTCGTCTACTAAATATGATTTTTAGTGTTGGTATTTTAATTATTTTTTCTACACTTAAATCTAATTCTTTTCCTTTTATCTCGTCAAATATATTATTATCAAATATTATTTTCTGATCTGTTCATTCTTCAATTAAATATTCTTCCTTTGTTATTATTTTTATATTTTCCTCAGTCATTTGATTCATCTAAGTAACTATCTATTTCATTATCTATGCCATTTTCTGAAATTTCATATATACTATCTTCAATTTCTAATTTGTAATCTATATAATCTAATTGCATATATTCTGCATTTTCTAGCTTTATTTCTATTATTTGTTTCTTTTTTGGGTCTTCAGGCATTTTACAATCTCTAACTAAATATTCTAGTTTTCCACAATTACAACACGGACATTCTTTTATAGATTTGTTTCTCCTATATGGTCTTTTATATTTATAAATTTTTACATAATATCTTTTTCTTGATTTCTTATACTTATATTTTGATTTTTTTGTATTTCTTATATTTCTTACGTCTTTTTCTTTTCTTATAATATTTTTCTTCACATCCAAATTGAGGTGCTATTTTGTCCCTACAACATGCTAAATTTCTTATTAATATTTTTTCCATTTTTATTTCTTCTCTTTATTTTTCACATATATTCCTATACCATTGTTGTAGATATTTTATTCTTGCTCCTAGGGTATCTACTATTTTTGCTTCATCCCTTAGGTTATATTTTTTAGACTTATTTTTATAATAATATGCAGGTTTTCTTATTTCTGATGTACTAGGTATTATTTTTTCATCGTCCTTTTTATCAAGAGTGCTTATTTCCATGTATGTATTTTCTAAGTTTTCTTTATTAATTAGTTGTTGTTTTTCATTTATTTCTAGTTTTTCTATATTTGTTAAAATTTTGTATATGTTTCACTATCTTCCGAATCATAATTATCTGTTTCTTCCGCATCTATTGTATTTATTTCTGTTTCTTTAGTTTCTAATTCTTTATTTTCTAATATTTCCTTAAATTAATTTATCTCAATTAATAATTTTTGTTCTTTATCCCTTTCTTCTTTTTTTTTCTGTCTTTTTTCATACAACTCTTTTAGCATTTGTAGTTCTTTTTCTAATTCAACAATCCTATTATTTTTAGTTTCTTCTATTTTTCGTATTTCTTCTATTGTCTGTTATTTTATTTTATCTATTTCTTTTTTCCTGTTTATTTCTTTATTTTCTCTTGTTATTCTTACCATAGCTGTTAATTTATCTTCTCATTTTAATTCTTCTTTCTCTAACATTAAATATAAATATTCACCTATTTTATTATATCTTCTTCCTAAATTAGAAAATACTATTCTTATTTTTAAACCCTCGTGATTTTTATATGTTTTTCATCTATTATAAATTATTCTTTGTTCATTTTATCTACTTGATAATATAGAGATCATGTTGATATATGTATTCTAGATTATCTATTTGTGATTCTAAATATGTTATTTCTTCCTTTTGTGCTTTTATTGATTTTTGACATACTCCAACAATCATGTTATATTGTAGTCTTTCGTTTCTTATTTTTAATTCTTTTCGTTTTTTAGATATTATTTGTTTTAATTCCTTATTTTTTTGTGATTTTGTTATGTTATTCATCTGCACAATATTTATAATATTTTGGTGGATACCAAAATCTGATTTTATCATAATTAGGTGGTATGTATCTCATTATTCTAGATTTTAAATAAATTATTAATTTTACCTCATTGCTAGATATTAAGGTAATTAAGTAAACTAATCTATGGGGGTTTTCTTTTTTTTTATTTAACTATTTATATTCTAGGTAGTAACTAGTTAAAATTCTTTTAATTTCTCTAAAAACTTGTGTATTTTAAATGGTCTTCTCATATTTAATAAATAAATAACAACAAGATAACGTAATTAATAATAGCTTATAATTAATAATTAAATTAACATCTCTAACATTTCTCATAATTAACACATATCTACTTGGAGCTTTTTTAAATAACATAGCTCTGATACCAATTGTAGGGAGGTGCGGATAGTGCGGGTAATTTGTGTGGATAACTTGTACTTGGATAATTAGTAGATAGCTAACACTTACTAGTTCTATCATGTTAATTTAAATGCTATGTCATAGCATTCCTTTGTTATTTGTTTTAACCTTATTAATTCTTCTATATTATTTTAAGGTATACTATATGTTTCATATTTCTAGTTTTTATGTAGTCAAGTAAATTCTTTTTTATAAGTGTTTCTATCAATCTTATTTGCTCCATATCTTGCCTCCAATATTCTAAGTATTCGCAGTTTATCATTTTATCCTATAGTAGTTGTAATACTGCAAATTTCTTTGTAATAATTTTTTCTAATTGTACTATATCTGATAATAAATTCTAGGTTATTTATTTCGTTAATTATCCTGTCTTTTTCTTCTATGAATAATTCTATGTCTAAATCATAATCTAAACTATCATTTAATTCTAGTTGTTCCAAGGTTTTATCTATCCTAATTAATCTTTCTTTTAATTGTCTTCTTCCTCTTCTAAGTTGGTTTCTATAATTAATTTCTTCATATAGCCAACTTTGTTTTTCTCTAACTATTCTTATATATTCGAACATTTTTAATCTATATAATATCCGTCTGAATAATAACTATCTAAATATGAGCAGTAGCTATCATTATATAAGTGTAAGTTTTCTATAGAACTTAATAACTCTTCATTAAAATGATATACCTTTTCGTATATAATTTTTCCTTATATCTACTATTTCTATATCCTTAAGTACATACAAAACAAGTATCTTAAATTTATCTATCATCCTATCAGATAAGTAAATATTCATTCTTCATATGATGCTATTTTTAGAATATTCCTTTCAACCATGTACATAACAAAATATGATAATTTTAAATCACTACATACTAAATTATTCTTAAATAACATATTCTTCGGTCACTATTAGCATGGTAATCTGGATATTTTTTCCCTAAACATCGTCTCTACTCTGGTTACTCCCCTATCACGGCTTCTTTGCCTCATCGATTTCACCTTTAGGATGGTATAGTTCTTGAAAAATTTTTGTAATGCCTCGCAAAATCCTCTTCCAGTATGAGCCTTAAGAGTGTATTCAGTAAAGCAGAAATCTGAGTCTAAAAGTTTCTAAAATATTTTCTCCTATTTGAAATACTTTGGATCATATAGAATTTACCTAATTTCTACTTTTTTCCATGTAGAGCATTGAATAAGATTTCCATCGATACCTAATTCGCCCAAATCCGACACTCGGGTGAAGAGTTAGAGTCATTTTAGAGAGATAGTGTGCCACCTGGCACCTTAGCACGTCGCAGGGCCAGCCAAAATGGCAATTATCAAATTTCAGTGAAACTCCGCAATTCCACCGCATCACGGTATAGTTTCAGTTCACAACCAAGGGGGAATGCGATTTCCACCACGTCGTGTCGTCGTGCAGTTTCCCAATTGTCCAAATTCTAGTGAGCTGGTGCGATTATGGTGCGTCGTGCCAGCATGTAAAATCAGGATTTTTCAGTTTAATTCCAAGGGCTTTTTGGTCTTTTCCCCTTTTCCCCAACCTCTATAAATACCCGGTTGAGGGCCTTCAGCCTCATTTTCTCTTCTTCCACCCAAAAACTAAGGTTTCCAAAAATCAAATCCTCTCTTCTCCTTCAATCAAAAATTAAGAGAGATCAAGGGAGAATCAAGAGGAGTCAAGAAAAGAGTTTCCAGGTATGTAGATGTTGATTCTTGGGTCCCTTTAATCCAAGAAGCTTAATTACCTTTTTCGAAAACTCAAAGATTTCATATTTAAGAGTTGTTAATGATTCATGTGAGTTAAAATTGATGTTACATATGTTGTTGAGTTTTGATTTATGTTTGTTTACAAGATTCATAAGCTTTGACCCTAATATGTGGAAGTCATGTGATGTTTATGATAAACCCTGTTGAAGTTGTTTTCTATGTGATGCATTCAGGTCCTTTGGGTGTAGAAATGGTGGAATAAGTGAAGCATGTCCCCCTTAGGTTTGATAAAAAGCTTAGGTGAAGCATAAGGGTCATTATAGTATGTTGAATAGGAAACCCCAAATTGTGAGCTAGTCCATGCATGCCTAGTGTTTGATAAAATGCTTTAGTGAGTGAAATGTGCCATGATAGTATGAAATCCCCAAGCAGGTGTAAACCCGTACTTGCTTAGTGTTGTTGAAAGACCTTAGTTAACAAGTCGAGATATGATGGTTTTAAATTCTCCAATTATGTGCTCTCTGATATATGCTAAGCTTTTAATACATGCCAAGTAGTTAGCAAGTAAGTTCAGACATGATACTATAAAGTTTTTCCCAAATCATGTGATGTCCAAATACATGTCAAGACTAATTTAGGTGTAAATTACTTAAGGTAAGACCTTGTTGAAGGAAGTATAATCTAGTAGCATGTTTTCCTACGCTAGTATATGCTGATGTTTCCTAAATGCTTAACGCGATGCCTTAATGATTGTAAAGGTAAAGGTATGTTATGTTCCCTAAATTCTTGAAGAGATTCTTTAATGATAATGATGATGAATGAATGACTGTAATGATGAATGAATGATTGTGATGATGATAATGAATGAATGATTGTGATGATGGAGAAATGATTATGCTTTATTTTATGTTATCGAGTCCTGAGGGTATTTATACCTGACAATATAGCTGTTGTCTAGAGCCCGTGTCAATTTCACGATAATTCTAGTCGAGCCATGACTCTCAGAACTCAGTGAATTATAGAACGCTATATCCTCAGACAGTTACAAAGCTTAAGAAATCCCAGTAATCTCTGTAATATCAGCATTGCTAGGAATCTAGCCTCAGCTTTGTACTCAGCTCAGATCTAATAGTATGGAAGTGTTTAATCTAATCTCGATAGTGATTGAATAATCTATTTAGGCTCTATATCATCAGTCAGATACCATGATTTAGTACCATTTCCATCAGATACGGAACTAAGTGACCTTAGCATAACTCAGTCAGATCTTTTGAGAAATATGATCAATATCAGATTCAGTTCAGTTGTGTTCAGTTAAGAATTCAGTCAAAGTCTTTTAGTTGGGAGTAGAAACTAGCATCAAGCAAGGAAAGGGATAACGACTCCTCCCATCAGAGAGAGAGAGGTCGGAGTCATTAGTAGCAATCCTGACCTACAAAACTGCATACCCAGTGCAGGATATAGGAGTCACCATCAGGAAAAGGCTGTCACCTCCAGAGAAAAGGTATTTTACTATTATATTGCCTTAGGTCGACTTCTTGGTAAGGGTCATCTGCTAAAGAGGATTGACTAGAGAGAGGTTTTTACCTGTGGAATGGTATTGACACCCTTCCAGGTGGGGTTATAGGTTGGACCCCACCTGTGGTGGGTCGGGGCATGTTGGTTAAGTAACTACTTCCCACAGTTTTATTTTCAGTTTCAGATTCAGTCTCAGTCTCAGTATCAATCTTTAAAAATTAGGACTGTCAGATACAGTTATCTATTTCTATGAGGAACTCAGATAGTTCCACTAATTCATGGACCATCCATCAGATAGGCTTGGTTTTTATATACAGTCATTTGATATCATATTCAGAGATATACCGCAAGACAGGCTTGATCACAGTCTCATATTCTATTGAGTAATCTTGTTGTCAGATTCTAATATGATCATTTCCTTACCATTGATAATAGTTTTCTTAGAGGTTGATCTGTAATCTTGTCAGTTGGGAGCAGTAAGCTCAGAATTCAGTCATCGATGCAATTATATCTAGTTTCTCAGTCATCAGTATCAGATGAGTTAGTGTCTTAGTATCTCAGTTTCAGTAGTGAGTTCAGTCAGCAGTAAGGCAGTATCTGAGTTTCAGTCTCTAAAGTTGTGAGGATTGTGACTATGGTCTATGCATTCATGTATGTGTGTGTTCTCATATGATATTTTCATGATTATTCAGTTTAGATATTATGCATGCATGAGCCCTTACATTTAACCTACCTCGTCTACATACTCAGTACATTCTTGTATTGGCGCATTTGCGCTATGATGTTCTATTTGACACCATAGGTTCAGAGGCACAGGATCCAGAGTTTCCTCAGTAGTTCAGTCCCAGCCAGCAACAGTAGCCATGGCCGTAATTCCTCTTCTTTCGAGGATGAATCTTAATTTACTATTATTGCATCAAATTTTGTTTACTTTCAGTTGACAGAGTTAGTTGGAGATATGTCCCATCAACTGCACTGTTCAGATAGTTTAGAGGCTTTTCGGATGGATTTATTAGTATTCAGTTTTCAATTTTGTGTATTCATAGATGTGTTGAACCTTATGGCTAGTTTCTGCATTTATTTTAAATATTATATAATGCACAGGTATAGATATCAGTAAAAGGGTTAACTTGTGGTCCTTCAAGTCATAGGCACCGTGTGATGTCTCGGGATGGGATCTCGAGGCGTTACATCTTTCTCCTTTTCCACTTTGCTAATAAACTTCTTAAAATGCTATTCTTCGAATAATTCTACTATAAAGTAACTAACATGACCTTGTTTTATTATATCATGATTGTCAGGAATTTATGAATTTAGCTATTTATAATTGTAAATGAATATACCTATTCTGGTAGATTTGATAAATCTGTGCTTTGCTCATCCATAGTTTTTCCTTAGAAATATATTTGTTTTTATTAAGTATTCAAAAGTTTTTTATGTACAAGAGAGAAGGCTTGCTTTCAACATATGAAAGTTTTTTCTTATCTTGGAAAATGACTTGCCTATTTATAATCTACAAAAACTGCATAAAATATTTACATCTTTACACCTGTCCTAAAATAGCTTTACAAAAAGATATTTTTTTTCTATCCCTACTTTACATTTGTCAAACTTTACAAAAGTGAAAAAAGACTTAAGGTTAAAAAAGTCTTAAAGCTAATCTAAAAAGACAAAAAAGTCAAAAAGGCTATTTAATAGGCCTAAAAAATCAAAACTTCATAATAATTTACGTATAAAAGTTATCTTATTCCTTCATATGTCACTTTCAACTTTAATATCTTGTTTTGCTTTGTTTTCTTCATCTTTATCTTGGCTGATTTTTCTTTTTGTTGTCTCTTTCTTTCTTGTCATTGGTCCATCTGTATTTGTTTTAATTAACTCTTGCCTTCTTCTTCATTATAAATGAACCTCCGGTATAATGTTATCTTCTCCATGGCATTTTGAGCATAAATGTTTTGGATACTTATGTGCTATTATCTTACAGTATCTGGTCAATAACTCTTCTGAAATAAATTTTTCCTTAATTTCTCTGGTAGTAAGTTGCCTTTCTGGATTAAGTAGCGTCATAATCCATCTTTGGACTTCCTGCATATCTGCTTGTCGTAACTCTCTTGAATTTGAATATATCATTATCTGGTCTCTTGAATAATAACTCCAAATCAGATTCTGATTTAGAAAATTATTCACTAACTCTTGGATAATTGTGGATATTCTAATAAGCCTTTTATTTGTATAAAAATATGGTATATCTATTCTTGGTATTTCTACCCGTGGTTTAATATCTTCTGGTATGATCATATCTTTTGTCATTCCTATTTTTATGACTTGTATAACTGGTTTAATCTCATCATATAATATCTTTACTGGTGCTGTGTAGAACTTTACAAAAAATAAATTGCCTTTTGTTATCTTTTTGTAAGTGGTGATTGCTTTATATACCTCTGGTATAGCTGCTAATTCACTTCCATCTTAGGTATACAGTATTGAATAGTCCATGACTGTAACATGTTTTAACTAAATTTGGGCTAGTTTTTGGTAATGCAATTAACTTATTGTATCCTTGTAACTTTTGGGTTATATAATCTGTATTTGGTTCTTGGATATTTGTAGCTCTGGGGTTAAGATTTAGATAAGTTTGTATCGTGTGGATGTTTTCAATATATGATCTAGTTATGTGATTATAGACTTTCTTATCTTGGTTTAGGCTATCTAGATATGTGGTAGTTTGTGGGGGTATGAACAAGCGGTCTTTTGGTGTTTTTGGTATAAATGGCTTGTCAAATATCTTGTTCAAGTTCATATTTGGATTCCTCCTAACTCCTTTGCTTGTACCTGCAGAAGTAGATTGATAATGTTAGGGGTTTTATGGAGTGTCCCAACATCTCCTTTTAGCTCTAGAATTTTATTGTCTTCCGATCGACATAGCTCTGCACACTGCTGAGTTATCTGAGCCATAGCTTCAGACTTTAGTTTAAGTCTATTAGTCTTTAGCTTTTCTATTTCATTACCCATACTGTCCACTTTCAGTGAAAGTGTAGTTAGGGTTTTGAGTATCTTTTCTAAAGCATCATCTTCTATTATATCAGTCTGTGTAGCTTTGTCTTGATATGTAATCTGTAATAACATTTTTGTTAGTACTGATTACTTTAATTGTAAATGTAAAATTTAATATATTCAATACTAATCTCAGAATTTCCTTCGATGTAACTGAATTTTGTATTTTTCTTGTTAACCACAATCGTACTTGTGTATTATCTATTCGTACAATAAACTTGTTATATACAATATATGGCTCAAATGCTAATAAACATTTATATAATGAACATAACTCTTTTCTATTTATTTCTCATTTTATTTTTGTTCCATTAAACGTTCCTGAGTAGTATCTACAATGATGTTCTAATTTTTCTTCTTCATATCTATATTTAAGTACTCCTCCATAATTATATTCACTTGTATCTGCTTCTACTATATATGTAAATTTTTTATTTTCATCTGAAGATTGTAATTTTGGTAACTCTTTACAAAGTATTTTTATTTTCTATACTTATTTTTTATTATATTCTACATCCTTTTTTATTTTTTTCTGTGATGGTTTTAGGTTTTCTGCTAATTTTGGTATATATTCTCTTACTTGGTTTACTAATCCTAAAAATGATTGTAATTTCTTTTTTGTATCTAATTTTCTCTTGAATTTAGTATTTTTTATACTATATGTTGTTGCATTTTTACTCCACTTTTATCTATCTGTATTCCTAAAAATTCTATCTGGTTTTCATTATTTCTGCTTTCTTTTCGCTCAGACTTATTTTTGAATTTTCTACTATACCTGCAAATTGTTCTAATAATTTTAAATGTTCCTCTTTAGTTTTTGTATATAGTAGTATATCATCTATGTATACTATACAATTAGGTAATTGTTTAAAATCACTATCCATAAAGTGTTGATATCTACCTAGTGCATTTTTATATCCAAATGGTAATACATTTCATTCATAAAATCCTTGTGGTACCGTAAACGTAGTTAATTTTTTAGAATCTTCTTCTAACTTTAGGTGGTAAAATCCTGATTTACAATCAAATTTGCTAAAGTAATTATATCCTTGTATTTGTCTTATTTTTAATATCTTATTTGGTATTAGATAATTATATTTCATAGTTTTTGCATTTAGGTTTCTATAATTAATAACCATTCTACTTTTTCCTTTTTTTTGTTCACTATGTTTATTTACTATAAATGCTAGACTATTGTGCTTACTATTACTTTTTTGTATGTATTGTTTTTCTAATAATTCATCTATATGCATTTTAAATTCTTTTAAATCATCAAAGTTATATATTAATGGTTTTTGGGTTATTATACTATTTTAATCTATTAGCTCAATTTTTATAGTAGTTTTATGTTTCTCCCATCCTTTTAATGGATCTTCACTGTATAGTTGTCTTAATTTTTTCTTTATTATTTCTACCTTATTTATTGAAAATATAGTCATTTCTTCTTTATTTATTGAAGATATAACTAGTTCTATTGTGTCTTCAGTATTTTTTATATTTTCTAATTTTTGTGTGATTTTTTCACTTCCTTTTATCTAATCAGTTTTCTTTCTTATTTTATTAATAACTCTTTTTGCTCTTACCTTTTGTTTACATGGTGTTCTAAACCACCAGTGTGTTTTAGTTATTATATGTGAGTATAGTTTATCTAAAAACGATATTCCTAAATGCATATCTTTTGATGTTAGTTTATAATTATAGATCTCTTCTATTGTTAATATCTTATCCCATATTTGTGTTTTTATATTTCTAGCTTTATAGGTAATTAAGCTTCCTTTATTATTAAATCCTTTTACTACTATATATTGGTATTTTTAGCTTATCCCATTTGTCTTCTGGTAAATAATTATATCTACATAAGTTGACTTCTGCTCCTGTATCTATCATAGGTGTATAATATCTATTATAATATCCTTCTACTATTATTTTCATAAGTACACATATTTTCATATCATGTCAAAGCTCTTTTTATTAATAATTTTTCTCTATTATAGGTTATGGTTATTTGTCTATGGTCTATATTGTAGGGTTTTACTTGTTCTAACCATTTTATTCCTAACATTATATCTGCTTTTTGCATATCCTCCTTTATTTTAAATTCTATTTTTATTTTTCTAACTCCTATTATTATTTCCTTTTCTGTTGTATCTTTAGTAGTTATTAAACTTCTTGGTAGATCTGGGCATATATTACGATTAGATTTTATTTCTTCATTTTTTACTAGGTATTTTGCTATATTGTTTTCTTCTTGTTCTGTATTTAGAAGTATTAAATATTCTTTTTCATTTATTGTTCCCATTATATAATATTGAGTTAAATAAACTGTTGAAGTTATTTCATAATTTTTTCTTTTCGATGATCCAGATGATTCTGGTTTTTCGAAAGCTATTCTTTTTGTTGTACTTATTCTATCATTTATTATTTCTAAATCTTCTTCTATATCCATGTCTTTGTAACTATAATCATTGTTATCAATTGTTTTTACAAATTGTTCAAAAGGACTTTCTATTTGTATTTTATTAATTTTATTTTTCCCTGTTATTTTATGTTTTGTTATTAATACATATAGAATTTTACATCTTGCTGTAAATATTTTACTTCCTGTGGTTAGTTCTATTCCTGATATTTTTCACTATAATACTAATGATTTATCTATATTTTTATCTGTTATTACCACTGAATAATTCACACTTATTATAAATTTAAATTTTCCGTCTATTAAATTTCCTCTTATGGTAGTTATTATACTTTTTCTATAGGTTTTATAATTCTATCATCTGCTAAATATAATTCTATTGGTTTATCTATTCCTTCTCTAAAACATGCTTTTATTAATATTTCTGTTCCTCCAAGGTGTACGTATTTTATTGGGTCTTTACTTTTTATATCGTTTATTTATTTATTAATTATTCTTTTTGTTACTAGCGGTATACTAGCTCGACCTTTTGCAGATCTACAGTCTATTACATGCTCTTTTTGGCTTACTACGTAGTATTCTTCTGTTCGTCTACTAACTATGATTTTTATTGTTGGTATTTTAAATATTTTTTCTACACTTAAATCTAATTCTTTTCCTTTTATCTCGTCAAATATATTATTATCAAATATTATTTTCTGATCTGTTCATTCTTCAATTAAATATTCTTCCTTTGTTATTATTTTTATATCTTCTTCAGTCATTTGATTCATCTAAGTAACTATCTATTTCATTATCTATGTCATTTTCTGAAATTTCATATATGCTATCTTCACTTTCTTATTCGTAATCTATATAATCTATTTGCATAGATTCTGCATTTTCTATCTTTATTTCTGATATTTGTTTCTTTTTTGGGTCTTTAGGCATTTTACAATCTCTAGCTAAATGTCCTAGTTTTCCACTATTATAACAATACATTCTTTTATAGATTTCCTTCTCCTATATGGTCTTTTATATTTATAATTTTTTACATAATATCTTTTTCTTGGTTTCTTATACTTATATTTTGATTTTTTGTATTTCTTATATTTCTTATGTCTTTTTCTTTTCTTACAATATTTTTCTTCATATCCAAATTGAGGTGCTATTTTATCCCTGCAACATGCTAAATTTCTTATTAATGTTTTTTCTATTTTTATTTCTTCTCTGTATTTTTCACATATATTCCTATACCATTGTTGTAGAAATTTTATTCTTGCTCCTAGGGTATCTACTATTTTTGCTTCATTCCGGCTCTTTATTATTTTTGAACTAAATGATTCAGGTAATTTACTAAAATATAATCTTCTTAATTTTTTACTTTCTTCTGTATTATATGCTCCCTTATAGTAATATTCTTTAAATGCGCATGTATATTCATCTATATAGCACATATTACATATTGCTAGTTTTGACATTAAATTCCTATTTGTATCTTTTTCTTTGTTTTGTTCTTCTTCTTTTGTTGTCATACTGCCAAATTCATCTCTTATAGCCATTTCATATTTTTTCAATATGTCTATAGGTGTTAGTTTAGTTATTGTTGTTCCTTCTGTTTCTTTATTATTCCTTGATACCTTTTTATTATTTTCAGTTAAATTTAAAAACCATAATTTTGCTGTTTCTATTAGTGTTTTTTCTATATATTCTGGTGTATCTATTGCATTTGTACCATTGTTTAATAATTGTTTTGTTTTATATTCTATCCATAATTGTATCATTTTATCAACATCTATTACACAGTCTAAGTCTAAGAAGTTATAATTTTTATTAATTATTTGTTTTGGTGTCCATTTGTTATATTCATCCCTTAGGTTATATTCTTTAAACTTATTTTTATAATAATATGTAGGTTTTCTTATTTCTGATGTACTAGGTATTATTTTTTCATCGTCCTTTTTATTAAGAGTTTTTATTTTCTAAATTTTGTTTATTAATTACTTCTTGCTTTTCATTTATTTCTAGTTTTTCTATATTTGTTAAAATTTCTGTATATGTTTCACTATATTCCGAATCATAATTATCTGTTTCTTCAGCATCTATTGTATTTATTTCTATTTCATTAGTTTCTAATTCTTTATTTTCTAATTTTTCTTTAAATTGATTTATCTCAATTAATAATTTTTATTCTTTATCCTTTTCTTCTTTTTCTTTTTGTCTTTTTTATACAGCTCTTTTAGCATTTGTAGTTCTTTTTCTAATTCAGCAATCCTATTATTTTTAGTTTCTTCTATTTTTCGTATTTCTTCTATAGTCTATTGTTTTATTTTATCTATTTCTTTTTTCCTATTTATTTCTTCATTTTCTCTTACTATTCTTACCATAGCTGTTAATTTATCGTCTAATTTTAATTCTTCTTTCTCTAACATTAAATATAAATATTCACCTATTTTCTTATATCTTCTTCCTAAATTAGAAAATACTATTCTTATTTTTAATATTTCATGATTTTCATATGTTTTTTCATCTATTATAAATTCTTCTTTGTTCATTTTATCTACTTGATAGTGTATAGATCATGTTCATATATGTATTCTAAATTATCTATTTGTGATTCTAAATATGTAATTTCTTCCTTTTGTGCTTTTATTGATTTTTGGCATACTCTAACAATCATGTTATATTGTAGTCTTTATTTTCTTATTTTTTAATTTTTTTTGTTTTTTAGAAATTATTTGTTTTAGCTCTTTATATTTTTGTGATTTTGTTATGTTATTCATCTGTACAATATTTATAATATTTTGGTGGATACCCAAATCTGATTTTATCATAATTAGGTGGTATGTATCTCATTCTTCTAGATTTTAAATGAATTATTAATTTTATCTTATTGCTAGATATTAAGGTAATTAAGTAAGCTAATCTATTGAGGTTTTCTTTTGTTTTATTTAACTTTTTATATTCTCTTTGACATGATATGAAAATATATGTACTTATGAAAATAATAGTAGAAGGATATTATAATAGATATTATACATCTAGATACAGGATGAGGAATTATAGTAGCTCTCTGCGCTGGACCTACGCCCGCAGGTTGCCCAGGTGCGCGCGCATATCATGCTATTACGCGAACCGGTATGCCTTTTACCTTGAAGGGGTATCCCTTTGAGGTGTGTTGTGTATGCATTTGGATGGAATCCAAAATGCGCCCCCAAAAGAGTGAAACATTCTATCGGATTCTTTGGATTAAATTTCACTTGTTCTTCAAGTTTCAAATAAAATTTGTGTAAAAAATTAGATTTCATCGATCAATCATTTGATAAATCCAAATCTAAATCCAAATTCGAAGTCGAGTTGAGTGAGCGACAACAACGACGGCACGAGGCACCACTTTGTTCTTTCCTCAATATCCAAGTGGGGATGTGTTTCTCAATATAAACACATAAAATCTTCTTTCTCCCACCATTGTGGGAGAATTTAGTAAGCTTTCCTATTTGAGCACACTTTCCATTTTAGTGTAGACTCAAATTTCCTCTACTATTTCCCTCCATTTTCTATTCACACACACCCCTTGAACTTAATAATCTCCCACATGAATGGGGAATAACTATCGTATGAAGAATTTTACGAACAAGCATGTGATCATTTAGCAAAGACTGATTGCATTTGGATAAGTAGGTTTCCCTTTGACCTTTCCGTAGTGAACATGCATTGGATGCACTTGGTCCATTGGTAGATTTGATATCTTTGAACTGTCGAGCTTTAATGTACAACTTGATAACACATGTCACATAACCAGCCTTTTACTGTATATGGTTCTCATGGTTTTGTTCTTTTTAGCCATGAACACGTCCTAGTTTTATGAGAGCTTAGATAATAGGCCTTTACTAATATTCTCCTTGAAATGCCTTCCACTTCGCCCTCACATAAGTGATTTCTAAATGTTCTATCCTGTAGACTAAACTATTTGGTCAAATCTGTCAATTTTATATAATCATTAAAAGACTTCACACCATAAGTCTTATCCTTATTTTCTAAATATTGTCTACATCATGAGAATGGGTAGGGTAAATTGACAATGTTGAACCTGTCGGATACAACTTTGTTTTATCTCGTAGAACCTAGCTCTTGGGATCTCCAGTTTGCTAGGTAGAGTTACCGCCATGCTGACTTGTCGTAGGCCTTAAACCCATTCCCTTGGATGTCTTTTCAACTCCTTCTCTAGACAGGACTTTTGAGAGTGGATCCGACACATATCCTTTGACTTTACATAGTCAACAGTGATAATTTCACTCGAGATAAGTTCTCTAATTGTATTATGTTTCCGTCTTATGTGACAAGATTTACTATTGTACATCATGCTCCCTTCCCTACTTATTGTTGCTTGGCTATCACAGTGTATACATACTGGTGCCACTGGTTTTGGCTAATAAGGAATATCTTCCAAAAAATTTCGAAGCCATTCCGCTTCTTCACCGGCTTTATCTAATGCAATAAATTTTGATTCCATTATGGAGCGAGCAATATATGTCTATTTGGCTGATTTCCAAGAGAATGCTCCCTCACCTATTATAAATACGTATCCACTCATGGATTTTACTTCATTTGAACTAGTAATCCAGTTTGCATCACTATATCCTTCAAGTACCGTAAGCTATTTATTATAATGCAAAGTATATTCTTGGTTGTATTTAAGATACCCCAAAACTCTTTTCATTGCCATCCAATGAGTCTTGTTTGGATTACTTGTGTACCGACTCAACTTACTAATAGCACATGCTATATCTGGTTGTGTACAGTTCATTATATACATTATACATCTTAATACTCTTGCGTACTCCAATTGTGAGTCACTTTCACCTTCATTCTTTCGAAGTCTGAAACTCACATCTAGTGGAGTCTTGGCAATACCAAATTCCATATACTTGAATTTGTCAAGTACCTTTTCGATATAATGAGACTGTGAAAATGTCAACCCTTGTGGAGTTCTATGGATTCTTATTCCTAAGATTACATTGCAACTCTAAGGTCTTTCATATCAAACTTGCTCTCGAGCTTTCATTTTGCTGCATTTATGTCATAAATGTCTCTACTGATGATCAACATATCTTCCACATATAAACAAATAATGACTTGGTAATTTGGAGTATCTTTAATGTAAGCACATTTATCACATTCATTAATCTTGAACCTGTTTGCCAACATGGTTTGGTCAAACTTCGCATGCCATTGTTTAGGTGCTTGTTTTAGTCCATAAAGTGACTTAACAAGTTTACACACCTTATTTTCTTTTCCTAGAACCACAAAACCCTCAGACTGTTCCATGTAGATTTCTTCCTCCAATTTTCTATTTAGAAATGATATTTTCACATCCTTTTGATGGATTTCAAGACCATATACTGCCGCTAAGGCAATTAACATTTGAATTGATGTTATCCTCATTAAATGAGACTATGTATCAAAGTAATGAAGGGCTTCTTTCTATTTGAAGCATTTTACTATAAGTCTTGCCTTGTATTTGTCAATAGTACCATCAGTTTTCATTTTCCTTTTGAAGATCCATTTAGAACCTAAAGGTTTATTTCCTGGAGAAAGATTAACCAACTCCCACGTATGGTTTCTTAAGATTGAATCAATCTCATTATTGACTTCCTCTTTCCAAAAGGATGAGTCCAAAGACGCCATCACTTCTTTAAATGTTTGAGGCTCATTTTCTAAGAGAAATGTTACAAAATTTGAACCAAACGAAGTTGACGTTCTTTGACGTATACTATGTCTTGGATTCTCATCATTATGTACATCTTTACTTGGTTCATCTCGAGATCGTTTAGACCCCCCAATAAACTGTTCATGTCTAGTTTTACATAGATAAATGTGTTTAAAGAATTCAGTATTATCTGATTCAATTATCGTATTTTCATTAATATCCAGGTGTTTGGATTTGTGAACCAAAAATCGACATTCTTTACTACTTTTAGCATATTCTATGAACCCGCAGTCCACCATCTTAGGTCCTATCCTTACACTTTTAGACATAGGAACTTGGACCTACGCTAGACACCCCCACACTTTGAAATATTTCAAGTTGGGTTCCCTTCCTTTTTATTTTTCATATGGAATTGATTGTGTCTTACTATGGGCACTCTATTGAGTATTCGGTTAGCCGTAAGGATAGCTTCCCCCCATAAGTTTTGCGGTAAGCCTGAACTTATTAGTAAGACATTCATCATTTCCTTCAAGGTTCAGTTTTTCCTTTTCGCAATTCCATTAGATTGAGGTGAATACGGGGCTGTAGTTTGATGGACAATTCCATTCTTTACACATATTTGTGCAAAGAGAGATTCATATTCTCCACCTCTATCACTTCTTATAATTTTGATCTTTTTCTCTAACTAATTTTCAACTTCAGTTTTATATTGCCTAAACGTATCTATTGCTTCATCCTTACTATTTAGAAAATAGACATAGCAATATATAGTGCAATCATCAATAAAAGTTATAAAATACCTTTCTCCACCACGAGATGGTGTTGACTTCATATCATAAATGTCAGTGTGGATTAAGTCTAAGGGATTGGAATTCCTTTCAACAGACTTTTATGGATGCTTAGCATACTTTGATTCCATACACGTTTGATATTTTGATTTATTGCACTCAAAATTTAGTAAAACTTCTAAGTTAATCAGTTTTCACAATGTTTTGTAATTAACATGGCCTAATCGTTCATGCCACAAATCATAAGACTCAAGCAAGTAAGAAGAAACTGAACTTTCATTGATTTCAACATTCATTACATTCATTTTGAATAGGCCCTTAGTGAGGTAGCCTTTTCCTGCATACACTTCTCCTTTACTAAGTATTAATTTTTTGGAAACAAATATACATTTGAATCCATTTTTGTCTAGAAATGATACAGAAGTCAAGTTCTTTCGTAACTTCGATACATACAGGACATTGTTCAAAGTCAACACTTTGCCTGATGTCAGTTTCAGGTAGACTTTTCCTGTTCCTTCAACTTTAGCAGTTCTAGAGTTGGCCATATATATCTTCTCCTCGCTTTGAGCCGGAGCAAAAGCAACAAATAACTCTTTATTAGCACAAATGTTGCGGGTGGCACCGAAATCCATCAACCATTCTCAAGGATTTCCCACCAAGTTGCATTCGGTCAACATGACACACAGATCATCCATTTCTTTCTTGGACTCAGCCATATTTTCTCAGTCCTTCTTCTTTCCTTTCTTTAGGGTATGACAATCTGTAGACTTGTGGCCAATCTTTTCACAGTTAAAGTATTTTTCCTTGAATTTCTTCTTGGGTTGATTGCTTTCATGTCCAGCTTTATTCCACTTTTTGGAGTTGTTTTGGTCATCTTCTACAATATTTGCTCAACTTATTATAGAATTTCTCTTTAACCTTCTCTCTTTGGCTTTATTATCTTTTTTAATGCACAATCTTATTATAAGATCTTCGATTGATATTTCATTTTGCTTGTTTTTTAAGTAGTTCTTAAAGTTCTTCAACATAGGTGGTAACTTCTCAATAATTGTCGCGACTTGAAATGCCTCATTCTCGATCAAACCTTCCATGAGGAGATCATGGATGATTACTTAAAATTTTTGGACTTGTGATACAACCGACTTGCTGTCAATCATTTTAAACTCTAGGAATCTTGCAACGAAGAACTTTTTAGTTCCCACATCCTCAATCTTATACTTCCTTTCCGGTGCCCCCCATAACTCCTTTACCGTTTTCATCCCACTGTACACATTGTATAGTTCATCTTGGAGGCCTTCAGAATGTAATTCTTGCATAGAAAATCTGAGTGTCTCTAAGCCTCCACAATGACAACTCGTTCTTGGTCCAAGGTTTCCTCGGGCACCTCTGGAGCTTCTTTAAATATGAACCTTTGAAGATAAATAATTGTAAGGTAGAAGAACATTTTCTACCGCCACCTTTTGAAGTCAATACCTAAAATTTTTTCAAATTTTTCCGCTGGTACCATTGTCGGCGGAGCATTCGTATGACTCATTGTGGCAACACTAGTTGATGCCATAGCCGTTGCAACATCATGCACTTGACAATCCGTAGTCATTTTCCTTTCATAATAAGACAGTAACTTTAGTATATCAAAATACTATTAATAAAGTTGCAACAACTTTAAACACCTCTTGTTTCTAGTTTAATGATAAAGTTTTTATGACTTCCAATTGTCAACCATGTGATCTTCAACTTGTGATGAAGATTTTATATCTTCAAATCACTAGTTAAGTTCAAATGGAGTAGAAAGCTTAAAGCTTTAATCTCCAGAAACCAAACAATACAGATTCCGAATTTATTATTCCTTAAGATTGTTATTTTCAATGTTTCTGGGTACAAGAATATGTATTTAGGCACACAGCAAGTTCAACACAAGTTCAAGTCTAAAAACAAGAATACCTATGAAGTTACACAACACCTTCAACACAAGATTATAAATAATCTATCCAAGATGTGTGTTATATTTTCAGAAATGAGATGAAACAGAAATTTAAAGCCAAGTCCCCCGACTTCACGGAGTGTCTTTTAAGGAATAATTCTCCTCACTGTACCCAAGTTATGGAATTTTCTTCCCAGGATAAAATGACTTATAATCCAATAATAGCGGTACCTCAAATTATTGGATTCGTCGAACTCACTCAACGGCTAATGATCATACTGAGTTTTTATAGAGAAGAAGAGTGTTTATTTTTCTGTCAAAAATCATGTTAATACCTGAGGAATATGTCAGGTTCTGTCAAAAATCATGTTAATACCTGAGGAATATGTTAGGTATTTATAGCCTTAATGTGTCCCTTCGGAAAGGATTCATTGGTTTTGGAAAAAGACATCTTTTCAGTACAGTCACATCACCTGCTCCCGGTGTGCCTTTTTCCTCAAAGGGTCTTCGAGGTATGTTGTGTCTGCGTTTGCATGGCGTCCAAAATTTCACTTGTTCTTCAAGTTTCAAATAAAATTTAGACTTAGATCTCATCGATCATTTGCCGAAGCCGAGTCGAGTGACGACGACGACGACGCGAGGCACCACCTTGTTCTTGCCTCACTAACCAGGTGGAGATGTGTTTCTCAATATAAACACATAAAAACTTCTTTCTCCCACCAATGTGGGAGAATTTAGTAAGCTTTCCTATTTGAGCAAACTTTCCATTTTAGCGTGGACTCAAATTCCCTCCACTATTTCCCTCCATTTTCCATTCTCACACACACCTTGAACCCAACAGTTTGTTGACATACCAAAACATGCATCATGGAGTATCCAAAGAATACTTAAGGCAGGGAAGTATATGGACGAAACAAGAAACTAGTCTTAGCATGGATGATGAGTAGGGTGGAATGCCTCAAATGTCAATCAAACAATTCTATCTCCAACTAAGCGGAACTTTTGAAAAAGTACCCTGGAGAAGGTATACTTGCAACAACATAGGATTTCTTAAATAGATATTTAGCTTAAGGATAGTTGCTCACTCAAAGCTCTACCGTAGAGATAGATTGGCCTAGTAAGGGTATCACCACATGTACTACATGTCCTCTACGTGAACAAGCAGATGAAAGCCATGCACATTTTTTCTCTGAATGTCTATTCTCATCTCAAGACTAGATAACAAACCTATTCAGGTGGCAAAGGAAACCCTGAAATCCCAACACTTAGGTTGATGAATTGCAATGGTTGTCATTTATCAAAAAATTTAGAAGTCCAAGAGCTGGAGTCTATGGAATCACCTTGGCGGCAGTTGTCTATAGCATATGGAAGGAAAGAAACATGCAAATATTTCAGCAAGCCAAATAGAGTGTGGAAAGCATAGTTAAACAAGTCATTCAAGATGTTCGTTCCTGGGGTATCATAAGACTAGGAGTCACTCGATTGTCGAGAAATTATAACTTTTATCCCACCTAGTTTGTTTGGTGTATTGTTGCTCCTGTTGCATTTGTTTTGATTTAGTAGCTTGTTATGTCCTTGGAAGAAAAGATGATAGAGGTACTGGGCAAGCTGTCCACTACTCAAAATTTTTGTACTTCAATGTTTACTTAGGTAATTAATAAATTTGTTTATTTAATAAAACAAAATAACGATAAAGGGTGCTGATTTTGTAATACTTAGCACTTTTGGTCTTGATATTTGTTGTAATTTTGGATTACTTTGTTGTAATGTTCTAGAAATCAGAAGACAATTATAATATGTGGTTGAGTTTACTTTGAGCACAATGTACGGAGACAATCTTCATGAGTTAAGGGATTTGATAGACCACTTTTTGCATTATATATGGATTAAAACTTCTGTTGTATGAATGAAGAAAAAATCTGCGTTACTTTCTCTAGATTTTCTTTCTTTTTTCATGTTTGGTCTCTCATTATCTCCTTTAATAGGTATTAGAGCACAATTGATTTTTGAGGGGACTATTTCTTTGAGAAAAAAATAAAACAAAGATCCCCAACAAGCTTAACTTGTTTAGGTCTCATTCTAATCAATTTTCTCTTCACATGGCTTCCATCTCTGCTCTTTCACCTTCTATCTTTAATGTCGTGAACTACCAGGTTTGGGCAGTAAATACGAAAACATACTTGAAGTTGTTGGGCTAAATCAGCTCAAAGATACTTTTACATGGTGAGATATTGTCTACTTTGGGCCAAGTGCCACAATCCGATTTACGAGCTATGATGACACCTACTTTATTCCACCAGTAATTAAACTAAACCGTAGCCTAAAGCTATAAAAAATGGACTAATTTGGTGAAATAATGGCATAAATATCGAGAATACGCAAGTAAAAGACTTAAAATCAAAATCATGAAATAATAATATAACGAAAGAGAAATAAGAGCCATAATAACATCCCACGGCCTAGTAGTGTCGGTATAAAAATCATGAAATAATAATATAACGAAAGAGAAATAAGAGCCATAATAACATCCCACGGCCTAGTAGTGTCGGTAATGATCTATGTGTTGCATATCATGTTGCAACATATATCTAAATCTATTTGATAAGATTATATCGTCTGTTATAGCAGATGTAACATGTTTAAAACTAAGGATTAAATTTTATTCATAGACAACATAAAATAAGTAGGAGCCTTCGAAAATTACATGAAATAACTCAATAAATAAATAAAATGTAAAAAAAATCATTATGGGTACAAATGATCTACTTTACAAATAAACCAACAAGTTAAAATAAGGAGGATAGGTTATTATATTGACGGACTCAAGATATAAAGATCTAATCAATATGGACAAGTTGTTCTTCATTCGGTGTTACAGAATTCGGCTTTGGTCATCGAGGATCTTTAATGTTGCTTGCGTACGGCTTCTGAGCTTTTGTTTCTCCGTATTTTCCTAAAAGAGCAGCATATGTTTTGCGGAGTAATCAGGCATCAAGTCCATTATTTGGTACTTGTAATCCATCACTCAAATACTCAGCATAAGCGGCAATAAAAGGACCACAATTCCTATGTTTTAAAAAAATAGATAATCCATATCTTGCAGTTCATGCAAGCGTTGTGAAATTTATGCAATGAAACTAAGTCATGACACTTATACTTACAAACTACCAATGGTTTGTTGAGCAGTTCCTTCAACATATTCTACATCAAATGGATTACCTATTTTATCCTAGTATGCTTCAATTGTCGATCAATCAGTACGAACCTTTCGGTCCAAAAATCCACTCATATCAAGGTAAGTACGCAATATTTTGGCCGACTTTTATATCTCAGACGAAGGTCTGCAATGTCTCCTTTGCGACATCGATTTATAAACTCAGATGTGCCTCTTTTTTAAAATGACGACAACCAACACCCAATGGAATTCATCACCATAATTGATTGGGATGTACACTTCGTCGATCAAATGCCAAGGTAAGCTAGCCGAAATGTTAAAACCTTTGATGATGTTGATTAAGAGTTCCTCATTTTGGGAAGCTTTTGGCTGTTGTTGACAATACCTATTGTAGGCATTATTGATGTAAACTTTGTACAAACAATTATCTGTCATGTATCTGTATTGTTCTTGTGTTTGCAACTTGGCCTTCTTTCAGAGGTAGTAAAAAATGACATCGATGTACTACACATATATTCAAAAATTTTGGATTACGTGAAAAAAAATTAATATGCAGATGCAATTAAATAAAGTATTAATTAATAGTAATATGTATGGCATTTAAACTTCATCATTCCAACAAGTTTGGGGCCATGACATCAAATAGAACCAATTCTTCATTTCGGGATGTGCAACATCAAAGTCAAATATATCAAAACTAAGACTCGATTCATTCACTTTGTAGCGTTCATCATTTTGTTTTCTACATGATGATTTATATGTGTTAATGTCACGTTCTTACAACAAGAATAGTATAAATCAATATCTTTAAAAATTGATTTATATACCTGCCAGCATGATGCTTTAACAGTCCATCGGTAATCCATTCTGAATAGTCGTTGATCAATTGTGTTAGTTTTTTAAGAGCCTCGTCTGAGATGTTGAACCCTCCAAATGGGTAGTTCTTCCGTTCTCCCAAACTGAAAGGCTCTACGTTTTCTTCTTCTTTAGAAGCAGTTGATGGATTATCAACTGTGATATTATGCTTTTTAGCAATAGCTTCTACTGTGACATCCACCTGGAAAGTCAGAATTGTCAATGCTAATTATAGATATTCAACATATTGTCCATCTATTGGGATAAATTCGAACAGGTAAATCAGAGCAGTATGATAAATCAGAGCAGTATGATAATTTGGAATATATAACCTATCTTTTGCAACATAAGACTTATCTGTTGCAATATATAACACATCTGATGCATCAGGTTAGACAACAGTTGCAACAGATGTCTATATCTATTTGATAATTTTCAGCAGATGCATCATTTATTGAAACAACTATGTGCCTGTTTGTTTGTTGGAACAGGTGATGTACATTCACCTTCTTCGGCTCATGTTTCTCTCCTGTGGCCCTTGAACACTAAACATTGGTGCAAGATAAAGACAGAGGCATTGTAATTTTGCTTTTTTCAATGCTTGATGATGCCTTAGAAGTATCTTTCCTTCTCCTCTTAGCCGCCTTGATCTCTAGTAGAATGTATGGATATGAAATTCTCTTTGATGGAATGACACCCCTATTATATGCCATTTCCTTTATAGAAGAAGTTAGTGCATTAATAGCATTAATCACTCCATCGTGTTTTGCCTTGCAGTCTTGACATTTGCATGCAAAACATTCGCTAAATGTTACAAAATCTGGAGAAAAATCTGTACAACTAGTATGATCATAATCATAATGGCTTGTTGTTTCAAAAATGATAAGAGGAGCATCATTAGCCCCAACAGCAGCACCACTACCACTACCACTATCACTACCATCGTCAATAGCAACAAGCCCACCCTCCAAAATTATTTTTTTTGTGATGGTTGTTGCTCCAAATAATTCCATTTTTATTCCATCAACGATCTTAGGGTCTAGTAAATTTTGAGCAGACCGTAAAGTAAGAAAAAATGGCATCTTCAACTCTTAGTTGGTTGGAACAATCCACGGATGGACAATCTAAAATAAATTGGTACATATATTAGAATGATGATGAAATCATTTAAAATAATCATTAATTAAAATAAAAAAGTTGATTAGAATTGGACTTACTACTTTCTTAGGGGGGTTGAAAAGATCAAGAAATTTTGCATTTCTATTGGTTTTGACCGACAACCATCTCAGGATTCTTGGACAGGAAACTTTTTTCTGGTAGTTCGCTTGTTATCTCAAATAAAGAATAACTTCAAATACCCAAGTCTATAACATAACACCAATAAATTAAAAGCATTATTGAATAAAACAATTATGAATCATATCATGATAAAAGAAATATTTACCATGAAGGCCCATGGAAGTTGACTGTCTTTGGCGTTAACGGAGTCAACAAATATTGGACAGTCATTTTGAAGCTTTCATAACCCCAAGGATATTTGTTAAATAACTCAAGATCCTCGGAGATTTTTATTAAACCAACGCTTATGTTGTTGTTAACAACCCTGGCCCAAAAAATATTATGTACAAACCAAACCATGCAAAATGATTTCTTGTGCTTCTTTGAGAGTCCTTTACCTTTCAATGCTTCTATAAAATATTTGTTTTTCAAGCTTGGACTAACAATCAACACCAGGTCATCATGATCACTAGACTTTTCTTTGCCTTTTTTGGGTGTGCGGGGTGTTTTTTTTAGGCTAGAGTAGGTATAACTTGACAAGGAGAAACAGAAGGAGGATAACATTTTAGTTTGGTAAGTATGGCAAACTCCTTTCAACCAAAACAAACAGGCATGCCATAGTAATTTATCCACACCTCATCCATCTTGTCTTTGTTTTCATACATAAACCTACGCTTGAGAAGATCGTATACAATTTTCATCTGGAAATGAGCATTGTTGTCCTCTAGCAAATGAAGATATTGCCCAAAGCAGCTTTCCCTGAAATAAGAATCCAATTTTTGTTCTCGAAGTATTTTTTTGAAGGTGTCGAAAGATTTCCCATGGCTGACTTAACCATTTAATTATTCGTTAAATTTGTGGAACCATCGCACTGCATTCTTACAGGATAATGATCAATGCTGAAGGTTTTGACCAACTCTTCAACGGAAGGGCTATTAGCATTTGGATCATCTCTTTTGAGACATTCCTCCTCCCCGTGTTCACTGTCTTGTGCTCCTGATTGAGATAACGCTTGTAAAGCAAGCTCATAGAGTGGTGGATATAGACGAGCTATTGCATTGTTCCTTTACTTGGACTTTATTCGGTTTCTTTTCTTTTGGGAGCCATATTATCTTAAATTAATAGGAACATAAAATAAATTATAATTGATTAATGCATCATTAAAAAGGGATAACAGTAAATCTAATACGCACAACGGTAAGGTAAAATAATAATTCCAATAGACCACACATCTATTACCCCAGGTATGTTATCTATTGCAATATATAACCGATCTGTTGCAACGGATGAGTAAACCCTTAGAAACAATAAAAACAAATCTCTAATCTGTTGCACCAGGTAGTTTATCTATTGCAACATATAACCAACCTGTTGCAAGGATGAGTAATCTATTGGAAATAGCAAAAATAGATTACTAATCTGTTACACCAGGTAGTTTATCTATTGCAACATATAACCAACCTGTTGCAACGGATAAGTAATCCATTAAAAACAGTAAAAATAGATCACATATTTGTTGCACCAGGTATGTTATCTGTTGCAATATATAACCAACCCATTACAATAGATGAGTAAACCTTTGGAAACAATAAAAATATATCACTAATCTGTTGCACCAGGTAGTTATCTGTTGCAACATATAACCAACCTATTACAATAAATGAGTAATCCATTGGAAACCATAAAAATAGATCACTAATTTGTTATATCAGGTATGTTATCTGTTGCAACATCTAACTGACCTGTTGCAATGGACGAGTAAACCACTGGAAATAATAAAAACAGATCATTGATCTGTTGAAACATATCACTCATCTGTTGCAAAATGAGTTATCTGTTGGATAAATATTATTTAGATTTCTTCTAAATAAAAGAGTCATCTATCGCAACAGATGAATGATCTGCTAGATTGTTCATCTATTGCATCAGATATTATCATCTACTGCATCAAATGTCTTCATCTGTTGCATCAGATATTTCACCTGTTGCAAGACCATTTTTACCCAGACAGATAAAAAATCAACCCAGCAACACCAACACATCATACATACACACTAAGAAGGGGTCTCCACTAAGAACATCAACTGTGAACAAAAATCACCAATAAATTTAAATCAACAGTACGACAACAAGAAGAAGAAATGCCAGAAATTAGGGTTTTATTTAGTTCATATTTCAATACTAGAAGAGTAGTTGGCTCAAGTTCCTCTGTTTCTTCATAATTTTTTACCTGTGAAAAAAGAAATTGGACAACGAAGAACTCAAAGTTGTTGTCGTCGGAGAAGTCTTCACGTCGATTGATGGTTGAAAGTCGAAGGAAAGTTGCCTGATTTTTGTCGGAGGTTGAAGTCGCCGGGAATTGAAGGGAGAATTTTGTAGAACTGTTTGTTGGGAGAGAGTTGAGAGAAGCTGTAGAGAAAGAGAGAGGCGAGAGATTGGTTCACTTGGATTGAAAAGGTTGTGGGTTGATTTATATTTTTGAAAAAATTAGAAAGTTTTGAAAATATTAATCAAGTACATAATTAACTTAATCAAGTTTCCTAATGATGTTTGACCCTTTAAGTTGATCAATGTCACTAATCCTTCATTTAAGACTTAAAAGACACCTTTCCTTCAATTTTCTCTAGTTACTTTATTTCATTTATTAGATAGTAATCATTTTGTTTTACTAAAATTTTCTTGTATTAGAATAAACTAAATCATGAAATAAAAATTGCAGAAACTAACTAAAAAGAAAAATAAATAAATTGTCAAACTGAAGTGTACTGAATAAACCTTATATATATATATATATAGATAGATAGATAGATAGATAGAGAGAGAGAGAGATTAAAGATTACATTAAAATTTTCAAATGAATACTACATTTAATATATATTAAATTCACAAAAAATTAAATGAAAAAGTAGAGAAAAGAGAATTAAAAGGAATTAGAAAAATAATATTTGGAATGGTTTCATTACACATATGAAAATATTTTATTATTAGGAAAACCTCTTATATTAGGATTTGTATTTAAATTTTACCTTTTCCATATCTTTCTTTATTTTTTTAACCATTTATTTCATGTTAAAAAGTTTCTTTCACATTAAGAAGATTTTAAAATCATTTACATCATTATCCAAGATGCGACGTGCAATAATCTTGAGTTAAGTCTATCAACGTAGACTCGTTACAATTTGTTTGATCTTTTATAAGCGATTTTCATTTTTGTACATCATATTTTTACACATTATTATGAGATTTGGAAATAAATATATTTTCTTTTATTCATTTTTTAAGTGACTAAGAAATTTTAATTCCTCTATATGACTTATCGATTTAGATCTAAGATTATAGATAATGTTTTATATTTTTACTCAAGCTATATTGTGATCAGTTTCAGAATTCTCATCTCTATATTAGTTTTACCTATTATTGATGTGGACGAACAAATAAATATTTAAGCTGATATTTATATACCCACACTTGCATTGTGAAAGTGTTTAAAAGTTATTTTGGCATAGAAGCACTTCAATAATTAAAAAGCAATTCTATAATACCAAAATAATGCAACGGAAAGATTTCTCAAACATTGCCTGATATAAATCCTTCATTTAGATTGTAATATATGTATTTATAATATGATGTCATTATGGTCACAAACAAATTAAACAGCTTAAAATAAATGAATCAGGTGTTAATAGAAAGGGAAGACACAACATTAAAAACAATAGGACATAAAAAACTATGAAGGAATTCATAATATTCAAACAAGAAGCCAAACACCGTAAAAAATAACAACGGCCAAATATGCTAACGTATCGGCCATGTCCAATGTCTCTTCTTCAGTAAATTCACACTCTTCACCACTTCCACAACTTTTTGAAATTGCATCATAACTCAATTCGTCCAATGTCTCTTCTTCAGTAAATTCACACTCTTCACCACTTCCACAACTTTTTGAAATTGCATCATAACTCAATTCTCTTTGAACCCTTCTTTCCTTCGGTGCGTGGTCACAATCTCAATTATGTGACATTTTAGAATGTAGCAGATGATTTTTATTTCTTTTTGGTAAAACATATATGGGAGCTCAAACAATGGAAATTCTAAACAATATATAATGAAAGAAATAACTTTAACTTTGATGATGGAGGAAAAAAGACTCATACTGCCTCTATTGTCACGACCTTAAAACAAGGGTCATGATGACACTTGTTGTGACATACCTTGACGAGTAAGCCTATCACACAAACTGATACAAAAAAAGAAGAAAAAAACAGAAATACCCCAAGGTAAGGCTTCTAGAATAAAGTAATAAAAGTAAACAATGCGGAAAGAACATATCTACATACCATACATTCCAAAAACTAGGTGTCAATAGTTTAAGAAGTACTAATACAATTCAGGAGTCAAATACATCAGAAAAATGACCATAACATAATAATATCTGTCTCCAAATACAAATAAGGACATAACTAATACGGAAAGATAGAGGTGAACTCCGCACATATGAATGTCAGACCGCTACCTAGAGTAATCTGAAGGCACCTGAAATCAACTAGTCTAAGGTGCACCCAAACCTGAAACTGCACCGAAAGGGTAAAGTAGGAGTGAGTACGGTCCACTTGTTCTTAGTTGGTATCAAGGCCGATCGAGTAAAGTAGAAAATAAAGCATACAAAATACATACTAAGGGCATGTCACCTGCAATCAGAAAATGTCCCACAATGGTAGCTCACACCGCTTGCAGTAACAGTTCTATAATATCCACACATAATACAATAATACACCGGATATGGATACAAATATACACAATATCCCATACAAGTAGAACAAAAGAGGAACACATGCAATCAAGAACATCAAGTACAAATAAAAGAAGATAAATAATTAGACATTAAAAAGTCAAGATATAGAAGAAATAGATATATGAAAAATCAATATAGACATACAAGCCCACCACAAACACAAAAACGCAAGTGCAATGTATATGATGATGATGATGATGATGCATGAGGTAGTCGCACAACCTCCGAGATCATCGCACAACCTCCGAGATCGTCGTACAATCCCCATACATACCCACGAAGTCAATTCTCCCAACATGGGACCCATAGAGGGTTCTTCAACATATATACAATCCATATATATATATATATACATATAACCATATCCATATCCATGTCTTCTCCCCGGCACATCCCTCGGGGAGGGTTTTATAAGATGTCACATTTTCTGTCATAAAAAGGTGTTGCCAGTGTTTCTCGGGTGTTTCTATGGTGGTATAATTTGTTTCATGAATGAGTGTGCTATAAGGGTGTAATGCTCACAATCAATCGCAATGAGTATTTCTGCAATCAATCACAATGATACATTTCCATATCCACGTGAGTCAATATCCATTTATTATTTCCATTCATCCATGAATTTTCAAATGTTTCATATGCCAAAAGTATGAATATATATACATATATACATACATACCTATATATATATAGGCATTTGAAATAACACACCACAATTATTCACATGTATTCAAGGCTATCAACATCATATAGGACCCACACAATCGTATATATCACGTAATATTGCAATTTCAACAATTAAATCATATATAGTCCCCCACAAGGACACAATACATAGATAGCCATTTTTTAATGATTAGTTATCACCCTTAACATGAATTTTGTACCATCATTTACTACCCAGCCAGTCTGAAAGAGTTACACCATTCGAATATCGAAATCGGTCTGCTACTCTTCGAACCCACGATCTTACTTTGCATAAATAATTTCAAACTCCACAAAAAACATCAAATATGAAATCTACTCATCAAAACAAAACCAACGACACCCTTATTGACTACTTTTGGTTCCAGATCAAAACAAACCTCTGAAATAGATTTTCGAAAAAAGAAGGGTAAAATCATAACTTTACTTTAAAAATATATTTCTCATATTTTTAGGAATCTAATGCTGAAAATTCAATTCAAATCGAGTCGAAAATGAGGTTCAAAATGAAAAAAAAAACTCATTTTTAAGCTTTACCAGAAATTTTTTTTTAAATAATTCGGGTTAAAATCAAGAATTAGAGTTGTTTTGAAGGTTAAATTGATGAAAAACTAATAGTTATAAGATAAAAATATTAGTCAAGTGAAAAGAGTGAAATTGAGATTTAAATCAAGCCCTAAGATATTTGGGATTTTGATAAATTAATTAATAAATTACTAACAAAAGAGTGGATTTTTACCTTAAATGCGTAATAGAATCAAGAAATAAATATTAATCTAGCTTTCCAAGCTCCCACAAACTCACTTTTAAGCTCCCACACTATTTAGGTTTTAACTCTCAAGGAGCAAGATGAAAAAGAAAGCAAAATGGCCCAAAAACTGCTTTAATAATGCAGAAAAATCTGCAGCAGCTGAAGAAAAAAATTATTTTTTTAAAGTCCAATTCGGACTTCGACAGGATGTCTGAAATACATTCAAAGTCCGATATATGCAATGAACTATGTAACCATACTAAATTCGACGTTTCGGACTCGATGGAGATATCAAATTTTCAAAAGAAAATGTCGTTTTCACAAAGTTGACCCCCAAAATCCAATATTATAATCTTTCAAACTATGGATCGAAATGAGATTTAAAAGCCGTAAAATCACACCAAATATGTACCACCCTAAAATTGAAGTTTTGGATCTGTTGGAGAAGTTAGATTTTCCATTCGAGGTCGTTTCGACCAAATTTTTATCCCACGCCTGTATTTCTAATTTTCCAACTTTTCGATCAATAGATCAAAATGAGCTCGGGTGCACTCGGACCCGAACCAAAGGTCTACCAGCCTAAAAAATATCCACACAAGTCCAACATAAGGCTCTCAAAGCCATCAAAAATCTCAATATCACATAAATGGTATCAAAATACATCGAGAACTATGCCAATCACCCCCACACTTCAGAAATATCATAATGCAACTACGGGAAAGGGTAAAATAGTCAAATCACATAAACTCACAAATTTCCATATTTCATCAAAAAGTAGGTTGTTACATCATCCACTACTAAAAAATCTAGTTCATTCTCGAACTAAGGAAAAAAGTACTGAATCAACTAAGAGCTGGGGATAAGAACTATGTATATCAGACTCGACCTACCAAGTAGCCTTATCTATAGGTCAATGTCGCCGCTGAACCCTAACCACAGGGATAACTCTAGAGTGCAACTGTCTAACATCCTTAGCCAATATGGAGACCGACTCTTCAATAAAAGACAACTGCTCATCTAACTGAACTGACTCCCAATGAATAACATGAGACTCATCCAGAATATAACGCCGAAATAAAAACATAAAAAACTGGATGAACAATTGATAGATTAGGGGACAAAGCCAACTCATAATCCACATCACTAATAGTCCGAAGAATCTCAAATGGACCACTATACCTAGGGTTAAGCCTGTCCCTCTTTTCAAACCTCATTGTACCCTTCATGGGTGAAAATCAAAGGAAAACACAATCACCAACACCAAATCTCAAGGCACAAAGTCTTTGATCAGTATCGCACTTCCTACTTTGAGACGCTCTAAGTCTGTCCTGAATGACACAGTCTCTATCCAAAGACTCACAAAGCAAGTCTGTACCTCGAGGTCTAACCTCAAAAACATCAAACCAATTAATTGGAGAACGACAATGCCTACCATACAACGCCTCAAAAGGAGCTATATCGATACTGGAATGATAGTTTTTATTATAGGCAAACTTTACTAACGTGAAATGTTGCTCCCACTAGCCACCAAACTCCATCACACAAGCACGGATCATATCATCTAAAACCTAAATAGTTCACTCTAACTGACAATCAGTCTGGGGTAAAACACTGTGATAAGATCAACCCGAGTGCCTAACTTATCTTGAAAAGTTTTCCAAAAGTGAGATATGAATATCAAACCATGATTTGAAATGATAGACATTGGCACACTATGCAGACGTACAATTTCACAAATGTAGATATGAGCCAACCTATAGGCATTGAAGGAAACCTGAACTGGAATTAAATAAGCTGACTTGTCAATCAATCCATGATGACCCACACACTGTCAGAACTATAAGAAGTACGAGGCAACCTAGTCATGAAGTCCATAGTGATCTATTCCCATTCCACTTGAGAATGGGTAACCTCTGAAGGAAACCACCAGGTCTTATATACTCAGCCTTTACCTGCTAACAATATAAGCAACGAGCCACAAAATCCATCATATCTCACGTCATACTACCCGACCAGTAGTGTTATTTAAAATCAAGGTACATTTTAGTCAATCCTAGATGGACAGAATAGTTGGAACAATGGGCCTCCTCCAAGATCAATCTAATCTAATCATCTACTCTCAGAACACAAACTTGGCCCCCAACCCTCAAAACACCATCTGAATCAAGTAAGGCTTCCTTAACCTCAGCACTTAACACCTTATCTTGAATCTATCTCAACCCCACGACATTAAACTAATGAGCTCAAATCTGCTCTCTCAAAGAAGATTTAGCCTCCACAATTGCCAAAACATGCTCAAGTGTTGAAATATCAAGACTAACCATCTGGTTATCTTAAGACTGAAATAAGGCTAAAGTCCTCCCCTAGGTCAAATACGAGTCGACTTTCGGCTCAAGGCATCCACAACTACCTTAGCCTTTCCCGAATAATAGAGAATGGTCATCATAATTATTAAGCAACTCAAGCCAATGGCGCTGCCTCATATTAAAATCTCGCTGGGTAAAGAATTACCAAAAGCTACGATGACCTGAGAACATCTCACAATGGACATCATACAAGTGGTGCCTCTATAACTTCAAAGCAAACACAACTGCGCATAACTCTAAATCATGGGTAAGATAATTACTCTCATGAGGCTTCAACTGACAAGATGCATAATCAATCTTTTTTCTCTTTAGCATCAGCACAACACCTAATCCAACACCTGAAGCATCACAAAACATGGTGAAACCTACGCCCTTCTTGGGCAAAGACAATATAGGAGCTGAAGTTAACAAATCCTTGAGCATTTAGAAGCTCGCCTCACAACCATTGAACCGGTGAAAATAAATCTTCTTCTAGGTCAACTTGGTCAATGGAGGTACAATGGATGAAAAACCCTCAACAAAACACGAATAATAACCTGCTAAGCCAATAAAACTCCAAATCTTAGTGGGTGAAGTAGGTCTAGCCTAATCATGAACTGCTACAACCTTAAATGGATCAACCAAATTACCTTCCTTAGTCACCACATGACCCAAGAAATAAAATGACTCCAACCAAAACTCGCACCTAGAGAACTTTGCATACAACTTCTCATCCCTCAATCTCTAAAGAAAAATCCGCAAATGCTCCTTATACATAGCCCCACTATTGGAATACAATAATATATCATCAATAAATACAAAAGGAGTTAAGATATGATCGAATCACCAAATTTATCAACTCTACCTCTCGCTCCTTTGGTAGTACCACTATCCCTCAAAGCTGAAATATGAGTAGCCCTAATCACATAGAAGGGACAGTTCCTGGCCACATGGCCAAACTCATCGCACACATAACAAGCCCTACGACCCGCATCAACAAGAATGGCCACCCAGTAGTACTAAACACAAAGATACACTACTTGAACTATGTAAGGTCGTCTGCACTAGACTACCCTGATATTTATGAAAACTTTTAAAATCTCTACCACTGGGACACTGATCTCTGAACTCAGCAAAATGGTGCACTTTCTTCGATCCACACTGAGATACTCGAAGAATACCCCTTGTCATCTTAGTGTGATCCATAATCCTCTAAAAAATGCTTCAAACATAACCATCTGAGAAGTAGCCAACTGAAGGAAGATATCAAAACCTTTCATAAATTTTTTAATCTGCTCAGACTCGATGGAAATGCTATCATAGGAATATTTAAACAAGGCATGGAAGTATGCCTCATAGTAACAACTGCCTTGAAGCCCTACTGCAAATAATCAAACTCATCATTCATTCAATCCCTCAAACTGTAAAGGACAAATCTTTCTAGAAAGGAATCAGCAAACTAATCCCATGACAACTCAGGAGCATCACTAGGCCTACAACTAATAAACAGTCTCCATTAATCTCTCGTAGTATCTCTCAACTAATATATAGTACAAGCCACGCCATCTGCGTACAAAGAATAAAAAAACTCATAACGCAAGTTATGAAAGGACTTTACATGATAAAGAATAAAATGATAGAAGTTTCCTAAAGACGTGCCATAGCCTCTGAAAGATAGATACAAATCTCTACATATTAATCTGTGAGACTCTATTAGACATCTCGTTCTTACACCGTTGAGACCAATGAAACCTTGATTCTCTTATACCAATTGTCACAACCCAAAAATGAGGGCCATGATAGCACTTGTCATGGCGTGCCTTGATAAGTAATCCTATGACCCAAATTGATATAAAAAGAGAAAAAAAAGATAGAAATACCCCAAGGTAAGGCTTCTAGAATGAAGCCAAACCATACAAGTAATTATAATAATGCGTAAAAAACATATCCAAATGCCATGCATTCCCTAAACTAGGTGTCAATAGTTTAAGAAGTACTAATACAATCCAACAATCAAATACATCAAAAAAATAACTGCAAAGGAATAATATTTGTCTTTGAATACTAATAAGGATATAACTAATACATAAAGATAGAGGTAAACTCCAAACATATGAATGCCCAATCGCTACCTTGAGTAATCTGAAGGCACCTAAAATCAACCAATATGAGGCCCACCCAAACCTGAAACTACACCAAAAGGGTAAAGTTGGAGTGAGTATGATCCACTTGTACTTACTAGGTATCATAAGACGATCGAACAAAGTAGAAAATAAAGCATACAAAATACACACTAAGGGCACGTCACCTGCAATCAAAAAATATCCCACAACGGTATCCGACACAGCTTGCGCTAATAATTCTACAATATCCACACTTAATACAACAACACACCAGATAGAGATATAAATATATACAATATCACATACAAGTAAAACAAAAGAGGAACATGTCTAATCAAGATCGTCAAGTTTAAACAAAGAAAAATGAAACAATTAGACATTAACAGGTCAAGATATAGAACAAATAGATAGATGAGAAGTTAATATAGCAATACAAGCACAACATAAACACAATAAAGCAAGTGCAATGTATATGATGATGATTATGATGATGATAATGCATGAAGTCATTTCACAACTTCTGAGATCATCGTACAATCCCCGTATACACCCACGGAGATAAGCCTCCCAAAGTGGAACCCATGAGGGGTTTGACAACCTATATATAATCCATATATATATATATATATATATCCATATTCATATTCATATCTCTTCCTCGTCACATCCTTTGGAGAGATTTTTATAAGATGTCACATTTTCTATCATAAAAAAGTGTTGCTAGTGTTTCTTAAGTATTGCCACAGTAGTACCATTTGTTTCATGAATGAGTATGCTATGAGGATGTAATGCTCACAACCAATCACAATGAGTATTTACACAACCAACCATATGATATATTTTCACAACCAACCACAATGATACATTTTTATAACCACGTGAATCAATATCCATTTATTATTTTCATTCATCTATGTATTTTCATATATTTCATATGCCAAAAGTATGAATATATATATATATCACAATACATCAAAGGTACCACAATAGTCATTTGCAATAACACAATATAATTATTCACATATATTCAAGGCTATCAACATCATATAGGACCCCACACGGCCATACATATCACGTAATATTACAATTTTAACAATTATATCACATATAGGAATTCACACGGGAACAACACATAAATAACCATTTTTTCATTATTAGTTTCCACCCTTAACATACATTTTGTACCATTATTGACTACCCAACCCATTCTGAAAAAGTTAAGTCATAACCTACCTTAAATACCGAAATTGATCTGCTACACTTAGAACCTACGACCTTACTTTTCATGAATAATTCCAAACTCCACTAAAAACATCAAATATAGAATCTACACATCAAAAAAAAACCAACGACATTCACGTTGACTACTTTTGGTTTAAGATCAAAATGGACCTCCAAAATGGATTTTCAAAAAGAAGCACAAAATCATAACTTTACTTTAAAAACATGTCTTTCATATTTTAAGGAACCAACAGCTGAAAATCCAAGTCAAATCAAGTCAAAAACAATGCTCAAATCGACAAAAAATCCTTTTTAAGCTTTATTGAAGAAAATCTTTGAAATCCAGGCTAAAATCAAGAATTAGAATTGTTTTGAAGGGAAATTGATGAAACCTAATAATTATAAGATAAAAATATTTTTCAAGTGAAAAGGAGAGAAATTAAAATTTAAATCAAAACCTAAGATTTTTGGGGTTTTGATAAATTAATCAAGAAATTACTAAGAAAAGGGTGAATTCTTACCTTAAATCCATAATAGAATGAAGAAATAGATATTAATATAGCATCCCACGCTCTCTCAAGCTTCACTTTTAAGCTCCTACCCTATTTTTGGATTTATCTCTCAAGAGACAAGACCAAAAAAATGAGCAAAATGGCCCAAAAACTGCTTTAATATAGCAAAAAAATCTGCACCAGCAGAAGAACAAAGTTTTGTTTAATGTCCAATCTGGACTTCAAAAGGGTGTTTGAGATTTGTTTGGAGTCCAATATATGAAAACGAACTATGTAACCACACTAAATTTGATACTCCAGACTTAATGGCGATATCTTATTTTCGAAAAAATATTATTTTCACAAAGTTGACCCCTGAAATCTAAAATTACAATATTTCAAATCGAGGATCAAAATGAAATTTGAAAGTCGTGAATCACACCAACCATGTTACCACCCTAACATCGATGTTTTGAAACTGCTAGAAAAGTTGGATTTCCCATCCGAGGTCGTTTAGACCAAATATGGGTCCCATACTCACATTTTTAATTTTCTAATTTTCCGATCAATAGGTCAAAATGAGCTCGGGTGCATCCGGGCATGAACCAAAGGTCTACCTAGCCTAAATTGATATTCCAGCACTGTTGGCATAGTTTGTTCAACCATCCATCACATGGATCAAAGATATCCACATAAGTCCAAAATAAGGCTCTTGAAGCCATCAAAAACCATAATATCATATAAATGGTACCAAAATACATCGAAAATTATGTCAATCACACTCACACCCCAGAAATACCATAATGTAACTACGGAAAGGGGTAAAATAATCAAATCACCCAAACTCACAAATTTCACATATGATCAATACATCTATTTATAGGACAACAATATGGAATATCAAATGATATTATGAATATGACTATCAATATAATTTAGGAGTCATGACCATCAAAGGTCATGAGAGTAATGAAAATAAAGACCATTAAGTTTTGAGAAAAAATTCAAATAATCTTCCTTAGATGATTAATTGCAACTTATATCATAATTTTATCTTTGCAAGTTGTAGCAAATCGGGTTATAAAAAGGAAAAAAAATATTTTTCTAATAATATAAATAAGAGAATACAAATTTTATATATGAAAAAATAGATTTTTATACCCAAAAAGAGGGATGACAGTTATTGTCAAGATATCGATCATCCCCTTAAATACCTCTAAAGATGATTATAGTCAAATAAAATTCATCGGGTTAAATTCATACAAAATTTGGGTTCAATTCTTAATCATTTGAGTTGAGTAATTAATTTGGGCCTTACAAATTAGTTAGTCCATTTTAGTAAATTCTAGATCAAGGTCCATTATACCTTGAAGCCCAAACCCATGCTTTATGTGTCAGGGTGACTTGGCATCCTCGTCAAGTTAAAAACCAACAAGATTATGCCACATATCCAAATGATATGAAAATCTCATTCAAATTTAACAATCAAACAAAAGTCGCCAAGTGTCAAAATGACATTTTTCGGCCAATTTGCAAACAACCTGGCCTACCCCCTAGAACTATAAATAGGGGTTAACACAATATTCTAGGAAGAGATTTAGGACAAGACTTGGATAAGATGTCGCAATAAAGGCATCGACTATTAAGTTCTTGCAAGAAACAATCAATGAAATTCTTCCTGGGGATTTTACAAAGTGACCAAATAATTTCCAACATTTCTGGTTATTGAAATACATATTTAGGAGTCCAAATCATCCAATGATTTGAGAAACATGCTACTGAAGGCCCTCACATCATTTCTAAGTTTAGGGGAGAAGAATCAAGAGAGTTACGAAATTATACTCACAAGGTTCATCAATAAAAATTGTTTTTTTACTTTTATTTATCTTTGTTTGTAGTTAATTTTCGACGCTTTGCAAATTTGTTGCAAACTAATTTTGGCACGCCCAGTGGGACATTTCTTCTCTTCATTTCTTCTTCCTGCAAATTGAAATCTACAAATTTAACTATTGCAATTGATTTCAAAAAATCAAACGATGTCACATGCAAGGGCTCTACTGTCGCATATGCTAACCTCAGACATGTTGGACCAATTACTCGCCGAAAATTTGAGGCTAGTTAGAAGACCCCGCAAAAAAAAATCCTAACTTAATTCAAACCATTTATGCTTTTTAAGGGGTCCCAGACTTTGAAAATTCTAGCTAAGTTTCTAGACTTAGTTTATTTTAGCCTTTGAAAGTTCGCAATCTTATTTTGCGACCTTAATATTCTTAAATGTTTAATATTTTGCTGAATTCATGATCAGGAAGGTCTATAAGTGTTCCTGAACAAGTTTTGGATTTTTTTAAACTCGTTTAAACCACGTTCGGAGTCCAAAATAGTGGACCCATATATTTTGGCGCGCCTCATCGCCAATCGCGTTTGTTAACATTGTTGCAGGTTGGCAAAGCCAAAACTACTGAGGCTTGACGCGATCATGGAGCGACGCATTAGGTATCGCATCGATGCCCAGATTTTAGTCATTAAAAGCCGCGTCCTCAGGGTTATTTCAGTCTTTTTCTCATGCCCTTCAGCCCTCATAACATGAAATTTATCCCTCTTTTGACTAATCATATTCATTATTCACAAAATTCTCAAGAACAAATCCTAGGACTATCAATTCAAGAATCAATTTCCAAGAAATTTAACCATCAACCTTCAAGAATTCACCAACTAAGGTATGTCAAGTATTCATCCAAGGGTTCCTTCCACCCTTGGAGTCCAAGAAATCTTTTCAAAAACTCAAGATAATGTTTTGTGAATTTCATGATATAGTTTGATTGTGTTCGTGACTATTATGTTAATGGGTTCTCTAGTTCATGATTTAATTGCAATATCTATGTGAAGTAAAGTGATATATGTATAATTTTATGTGAAACTACATAAAACCCTTGAAATTTGTCAATAGGAATGTGAATTGTGATACCTATTTATTGAATAGCATTATGTGCATATGTTATGCTCACTAGGTGTTTTATGAATTTCTATGTAAGTTAATAAGAGAAAGAAATCATGCCATGCTAGTTTATGTGCAAGTTATATCATGCAAGTGTTTGATAAATTGTCTATGAGAATGAAATAATGCCATGTTATAGTATGCTAATGTGTTTTTCTCATCCATGTACAAGTAATGTATCACAAGTGTTCGTTGAAATGTCTTAATGAAAGAATAATGAACATGTAGCCATTGTTGAGCTTTTAAGTTTATGCCATGATTTTCTTATTATGCTATTGAGTCCTGGGGGTATTTAATATCCAATAATTTAGCTGTGTGCCTAGAGACAGTGTTAGTTTTCACGATAATCTCAGTCAAGCCACGATCAGTAGAATTCAGTCAGTCACATGACTCAGGAAAACTCAGTAAATTCAGTATCAGTCCAGTACTCAGTAATCTCAATAATCCAGTAATCTCAATACTCAAAAATCTCAGAAATCTCAGTCAGTTATCAGATCTCAGTAGTATTTCATCAGTCAACGGAATCCAGTAAACTTAGTTTAGTCCAGTTAATCAATATAATTAGTAACAAATCAGTCCAGTCCAATTCAATATCAATTCAGATTGGAGTAGGATTCAGCACTGAGTGAACCTAAAGATAGGAACATACACTGTCAGCAGAGGGTGTGATTCTTAGAAGCAATCCTTGCATTCCAAAACTATGTAGCCAGAATAGGTTGAGACATCAACACTGTCAGTTAAGGGTTGATGATGTGGATTAACATTGTCAGATGAGGGTCCCACTATTCTCCTTTGGGGACACTATTAGATGAGGGTCACTCATAGCTTGTCCTTACCACGCTTCTAACTGGGGTTACAGATTAGACCCCAACTCAGCTATAATAGCTTAAGGGCATGTTGATTAGATAAATTCTCCCACAGTTTTAGTTACAGAATTAGGACTGTCAAATACAGTCACTCAGTCTCATTAATAGAACTCAGATAGTTCTTCAGATATTAGGACAGTTAGATATAGTCACTTAATACAGTACGAAACTCAGATAGTTCCAGCAAAATCTAGATTGTCAGATACAGTCACTCAATATCAGTTATCTCTATTATCAGTAGCTCATGTTATCAGTAGTCAATATTACTACGTATTCAATTTTAGTTACTTATCCATGTGTGTATTCTCATGTTCAAGTTATACAGTCAGTTAGTATTGTCCATGCATATGAACCCTTTGCATTCAGCCTACCTCACTTGCATACCAGTATATTCAATCGTACTAATGCATTTATGCTATGGTGTTTTTATACCATAGGTTCAGAAGCATGAGTTCCAGAGCATCAGTAGCATTCCAGTTTTAGCAGTCAGAGTCAGCAGTGAGTCCTCATCATTTGAGGATATTATTATTTGATTATTTTATTCCTTTAATACTTAGTTTATTTCAGTAGTTCGGAGTTAGTTAGGGTATGTCCCATTAACTCTATAGTTTTCAAAAAATTTAGAGGTTTTCAGACTACAGTATGTTTAGACAGGTTATTTTAGTTTTGGGTATTTCTATACCCCGTTCAAATATTATTTTATCAGATATGTTATAGTTTAAACCTTACGGCCTTACAACTTGTATTCTACATTTAGACAGTATATCAAATAGTGCTCAGTTACAAATATCAGTCATGGGTTAGCTTATAGTCCTTCGGGGTCATGGGAACCGTGTAGCATTTCGGGTACCAGACTCAGGGCATTACACTAGTGACTTAGATGAATCTGAATACTTTACCTCTTTGGAGGTGATGAAAAACAACAACTCTTATATAGCGATTGTTGGGGGCAATCCCGCATCTATGTTCTTTCATGAACTTTCTTTAATTGGATCCAGCTTTGATGAACCTGAAGATTTAGCGAATTCTCCAATTTCAACAAAGGCCAATGAATTAATGGCTCAATCAACTGACATGGATGAAAAGTTTGCAATGATGAAGGCTTTAAAAAATTTAGTTGATGATAAGAATCTTTATATCACTCAACTTATGAATAAACTTGAGCCCTGTGAGCAAGGAGAGTCGAGTCACATCCCTAATTATCCACCTGGTTTCACTTCACAAAACAAGGATTGTAAGGAATTACTTGCTAAGTCTAAATTTTAGAAGAAGAAATAATTTATTTTAGTTGCAGCTTTATCTGTCCAACATTTGCAAGACATAATAACAAACACCATCTAGGCTCAATATGGTAAAGCACCACAGAGTTCATTATATTACTCCAAGCTTTACACAAGACTAATTTATCGTCTACCTATGTAAGTGAACTACTAACTACCAAAGTTGTAGCAATTTAATTGCAAGGAAATCCCAATGCAACACATTGTCCACTTTGTCAAAATATGTAGCAATGTTGGAACACGTGGTGATCTCTTGGTAGAACAATTTGTTTGTTCGTTAAAGGGAAATGTATTTGATTGGTATATCAACCAAGAGCATGGGTCAATTGATAGTTGGGAGCATCTCAAGAAGGAATTTCTCAATCTATTTTATAGCACCTGATAAACTGTAAACATGGTAGAGTTGGCAGGCACTAAGCAAAGAAAGGATGAGCCTATAATGGTATACATCAATAGATGGAGATCATTGAGTTTGGACTGCAAATATCATCTTTCTAAAATATCTGTTGTAGAAATATTCATTCAAGGAAGGCATTAGGGCCTTCTATACATACTCTTAACGAGGCAACAAAAATTATATCAACTGAAGATCCCAATAGACAAGGCAATTGGACGCACCTCACGGCAAGATGAAAGAAGAAGGAGGATCTTATTCCTTACATGGACATATCTAATATGGATATGTATTGATATGAGAAAGGAAAATTGCACCAAGTATGGCTATATATGATATGGACATACCATAAGGTGCAAACTCCCTCAATCAAGGAATCAATTCAAATCCTTGATTGAGAAGAAATCTTTTGTGTTTCCTTATGAAGAATAGAAGCCAAAGAGTATAAAAGAAGATGACTGAAGATAGACACAGGTCATGCAACTTCAAGGAGAAAAATCAAAGTGTCTCATTCTTAGTCTTTCAAAGCTCTGTAACTTTAGTTTACAATTATTATATAAAGAGTAGGATCGATTCAACTTTGTAACATCAACTGAAGCTGTGTCATAAGATTTGAAGAGCAAAATAAGTCTCCAAAACTTATTTCCTATCATTGTACTCGAGCAAAACATTTAACGATCTAAAGCAACTTTAAAACCCAAGGGGACTGGAAGTAGGCACCATATTGGTGTTCCAAACCAGGATAAATTTGTATGTTATTACTATATGTTCTGTTATTTACGTTCTTAAATATTTTAAATCTTATCTATTTGTAAAGTGCATTAATCTGCAGGAAAGTCAACTATGAGGAGGTAGTAGTCAACTCACAAAAAATTTTCAATTCACCTCCCTCTTGAATTTTATTTGGTATCAGAGCAGGTCTCACCGGTGTATTGCTTAACCGCAAGTGAGCAAAGATCAAATAGGCAATTATCAATTTCTCGGTGCTCTTCTTCAGGATGGTCACTCCTCTACAAGGCCACCATACTTTAATGGACAACATTACTCTTATTGGAATAATAGGTTCAAAATCTTGTCCAATCAAATGAATCCCAGGCCTGGGTTGTCATCAAGAAGGGTCCAAAGTTGATTCCAGGACTCAAGAAAAAGTCAAAGAACAAAGACAAAGAATCAATCAGTCCTGATATAGAGGACCATGAAAGCTTCGAGGTCACCAAAGAACATCAAGAGGTAATTCAAACTAATACACGTTCTATAGGTTTACTTTTGAATGCAGTTAGTGGGACAAATTAGAGGTAACCTATAAAAGAACCCCCAAAGTCAATAAGTCAAAGATTGCTGCCCTAGTCAATGAATATGAGTTATTCAAAATGGAAGAGAATGAGAGCATTGAAAAAATATTTGCCAGATTCAGTAAGATCGTGTGCAAACTGAAATCACTGGGAATGATCTATCCATACAGCCTGCAAGTCCAAAATTTGGTCAAAAGTCTCCAAAAGATTTGGAAAACCAACTCTGCCATTCTGGAAGATGGAGATCTATACAACATAACATATGATGAACTATGTGGTAACCTTATTACATATGAACAAAATTATATAAACCGGTACCATAAAGATGAGAATAAGAAACTAGTAGCCTTCAATACTGCTCCAACTGAAGAAGAGGACATTCTGGAAGATGCTAATATCGAAGGAATGGACCTCATTAACCATGTAGTAAGGTAGATCATAAGACAAAGACAACAAAGATCCCAAGGAGCAAAAAATAATGACTCTACTAGAAATGATGATCGCTGCTACTACTGTGGAAGGCCTGACCACTTTAAACAAAACTACCTTGAACTAAAAAGAAGAACATACAGGAAGAATCAAAATTTTGGAGCCTAGAGTGATGAAGATGAAATCAAAGAATAAATAGAAGCCGTCAATATGTACTTCATGGAAACGGGTGAATCCAATGAGGTAAGACTACACGATTATCATAATCTTAATACTCTTGAATCTAATTTAGTTATGATAACTGACGAGCATTAAATAGTTATAGATGAATATAAAAAGCTCGTTCAAGAGAATAAAAGTTGCAAAGCTTGATTTAACGAAAACTCAAAAAGGAACAAAGAAGGTATCAAATAGAAATCGAGGCATGTCAAATCAAAGTTGACTTACTTCATGAAGAGCTTAATGATGTAAAAATAAATTTAAACAGTATTAATAGATCACCAAGTCACAATTTTGTGAGAGCAAATTCTTTTAAAAACAATCCAAGTTCCTCATCAGAATTATTTAAATCAGTAAAGACCTTTTTCTCCTCTCAAGGACCTATTTGTTTTATCTATAGATAGAAAAAGCACAAATCCTACAATTGCAGGCATAAGCCTAAAGGTGTGTGGCCTTGGAAGCCTAAAGGAAGGACATCTAACCTGCAAGGACCCAAGACCACTTGGGTATCTAAATAAAATATATCTTTTTTTGCAGGAACATGTTTGCAAGACCTATAAGAAGGGAATGTTGGTCATTGTTAGTAGATGTTCCAGACATATGACTGAAAGAAAAAGAAAATTTCTCTGATCTAAAGAAAATAGATAGAGGATCAATCAGATTTGGTGACAATGCTAGAGTCAATATCATCGGAGTCAGCTCAGTAAAGCTCAGCTCCTCATATAAAGTTACTAAAATATATCTAGTAGATGACCTAAAACATAACTTGCTCAGCATCACTCAGTTGTGTGATACCAGATTTAGAGTCTTCTTCAAAGCTGAAAGTTGCTCAATCAAACACTAAAAAGAGACATCTTTCTCATCAATCAACGTGTTGATAATTTTTATGTTATAACCATTCTTGATTTTTCTACTTTAACCTGCCTTACTATGAAAACCAATGATACTTGGTTGTTGCACATAAAACTTGGGCATGTGAGTATGCATATTGTAGTTAATGAATCTAATCACCCTCCTATGAGTTTGAGTATTGATAAAGAACAGGTGAGTGATATGCAATCTGGAGCGAATACTAGCACCTCCTCTAAGAGTCATCTCCCATAACAAATATAGTTAAACCGACTATTCCAAGAGAGTGGAAACAAAATGCTTCCTATCCAAATGAGTTTATCATCAAAAATCCAGATAATAGGATGCAAATAAGAGCATATTTGAGAAAGTAAGTGTCAGTTGCCCTTGTATCTCAAATTGAACCAAAAAAATAATGAGGCCCTCAAAGATGAATCATGGGTCAAAGTAATGAAGAAAGAATTGGACCAATTTTAATAAAATCAAGTTTGGACTATGGTTGAAAGACCCAAGAACTACTCAGTAATTGGAACTAGATGGGTCTACAAAAATAAATTGAATGAAGAAGGTAAAGTTATCAGAAACAAACAAGACTTACAGCTCAGGGCTACTCCCAACAAGAAAGTATTGATTATGATGAAACCTTTGCTCCTATGGAAAGGTTAGAATCAATTCAAATTTTATTAGCTTTTACTTTTTTCAAATATTTAAAGTTATATCAAATAGACGTCAAAAGTTCCTTCTTAAATGGTTTCATTCATAAGAAAGTCTTTGTAAAACAACCTCCCCCTCCCTCCCTGGGTTTGAAAATCTATCTTATCTAAATTATATTTTCAAATTGTCAAAAGCACTCTATGGTCTCAAAAAAGCTCAAAAGGTTTGGTATGACAGATTGAGTACTTTCTTACTAAATAAAAATTTTCAAAGAGGTAAAATTAATACAACTCTATTTATACAATAGATTGATTCAAATCTTCTTATTGTGCAAATTTACATTGATGATACTATTTTTGGTAGTCCTAATATCTCACTGTGTGAGAATTTTGCTAATTTGATGAAAGGAGAATCTAAAATGAGTCTTACGAGAGAGCCACATTCTTCTTGGGATTACAAATCAAACAAACTCCCAAAGGTACATTCATCAGTCAAGCTAAGTACACAAAAGTACTCAGCAAAAATTCAGTATGGAAAAAGAAAGGGCTAATGAAACTCCGATAAGTAAATCCACAAGTCTTGATTCAAACTTATACGGAAAGATATTGATGAAAAGATGTATAGAGGAATAATTGGATCACTACTCCACTTGACCACCAGTCGAACATACATCATGTTCAGTGTATGTAAGTGTGCCAGGTTCCAGTCGACTCCCAAAGATTCTCACCTAACTACCATCCAAAGGATCATTCGATACCTCATAGGAACTCAAGAAATTTAACTATGGTACCCTTGTTCTTACCATTTTAATTTAATTGTATATTCAGATACTGACTTTGCAGGTGATAAATGTGATAGAAAAAGCACTAGCGAAACGTGTCAAATTCTTGGTGATGCCCTGATGTTATCGCACAAAAAAACAAAATTTAGTTGCTCTTTCAACAACTGAACCAAATACATAGCTGTTGGAAGTTATGGTACTCAAATTTTATGAATTATGCATCAACTACTTGATTTTAATTTGTCCTTTGAATTTGTTCCTATATTGTGTGACAATACCAGTGCTATCAGCTTATCTAAATATATTATGCATCATTCTAGGGCTAAACACATTGATTTTAAGCATTATTTCTGAGATCATGTAGAAAATGGTGATTTTTTGTTAACATTTGTTGACTCCAAAAATCAACTAGCAGATATTTTTACAAAACTCCTATTATAAGAAAGATTTTGTTGCATTAGAAAAGAATTGTTATTCTCAGCATTAATAAATTATGAGTTATTTTTAGACAAAAATCTCTTGTTCCAATTTTCTCTTCAATTTTGTACCTAAATATTGCTTTACAAAAGGGGTCATGTCCCTTGTTGTTGCTGGGTTGTAAAATGATTTTAAACATACTATCTACCATACAGTTTGTTTTACCTAATACTTATTAGTTAATACATTATATCTCTGCTATCTGTCTACTGCTCTTTTTTGCTACTCTGTGGTTCTTTTTGATTATGCCAAAAGGGGGCGAAAGACAGGAAATTAAAAGTACCTACATGTCAGGAGGAGCAAATCGACTGATACTCAAGAAACTTGGAAAAACAAAAGTATTTACAAGTCAGGGGGAGCAACCTGACTACTGTGATAGACAGGAAAGTCAACTAATGTTTATGCTTGTTTGTCATTATCAAAAAGGGGGAGATTGTTAGCCTCCTATATTTATGTTTTATGTTTTAATAGTGACAAAATAATAAGTAAACTTTTCATCATATTAAAGATCCTTAATGATGGAAGGAGATCTCACATAAAGAAAATTGAAGATCTTAAATCGTGGAGGATATCTCGCACAAGGCAAGGAATATTCTCTCAAAGAATATCATGCTAAATATGGAGACACATTAAAGATATTGAAGATCCCTAATGATGGAAAGAGATCTAATATAAAGGACATTGAAGATCTCAAATCATGTGAGGATATCTCACACAAGGCAAGGAATAATCTCTCAAATATTATGCTAAATATGTAGCCACATCAAAAGTTGGATATCACTTGACAAGACAACAAAAATCATATCAACTGAAGATCCTAACAGACAAGACAATTGGATGCACCTCATGACAAGATCAAAGAAGATGGAAGATCTCACTCTTTACATGGACATATCTAATATGGACATATATGGATGTGACAAACAAAAATTGCACTAAGTATGGACATATATGATATGGACATACGATAAGGTGCAAACTCTCTCAATTAAGGAATCAATTCAAATTCTTGATTGAGAAAAAATATCTTGAGTTTTCTTATGAATAATAGTAGCCGAAGACTATAAAAGAAGATGACTAAAGACAGACACAGGTCATGCAACTTCAAGGAGAAAAATCAAAGTGTCTCATTCTTAGTCTTACGAAGATCTGTAACTTTTCTTTACAATTACTACATAAAGAGTAGGATAGAGTCAACTTTCTAACATCAACTAAAGTTGTATCACAAGATTTGAAGAACAAAATAAGTATTTAGAACTTGTTTCCTATCATTGTACTCGAGCCAAACATTCAACGATCTAAGGAAACTTTGAAACCCAAGGTGACTAGAAGTAGGCACCACATTGGTGTTCCGAACCTTGATAAATTTCTGTGTTATCACTTTATGTTTTGTTATTTACGTGCTTAACTATTTTAAATCTTATCTATTTATGAAATAGACTGATCTGCAGGTGAGTCGATTGTGAGGAGTCAGTAGTCGACTCACAAAAAAAATTTCAATTTACCCCCCTCTTGAATTTCAAAAAAGGTTAGAGGAAATCAATAAGGTCAATGATCCCAAGTACTACAAGTATCATCACATTGTTGGTCACTCATCAAGAAAGTGCTTTATCTTGAAGGATAAAATTATGACGCTGGTAAGTGAAGGAAAAATCATCATTGATTTGGATAAAATAGTATAAAAAATCACGTTAGTATGATACCCAAGAAGAAGGAGTGTTCAATGTCACAAACTATGCCCAGCTCAATCTTCTTGCAATTTTGGAGTTGTGAGCCGATTGAAGTGAATTTTCTAAGGAAAACTCTTAAAGGTTCATTGGGAACAGACAACATAGTGAAAGATAATGATAATGATGGTTGGAACTTAGTTTCTCACAAGAAAAGGAGACATCATGAGGTTATAAGAATATGACTTCCTAAGACAAGAGTGATGAAGAGTAATGTGGATCATCTTCGACCACCAAAAATTGTTAAGTTTTATACTAGCAAGAAGATTGATGGTTCATTGTCATAGAAGGTCTGAAGGCCTATTAAATTGTATGAGTTCTTTCCATAAAAATTTCTTAAAGATAGCCAAATTGGTGCCACACTTGTAATTTCCACCATAGAGGAAATAAAAGAAAGCAAAGAAGGGCAATATCCAATAATAGCATGAGAATATCATGCTAATGGATAAGTCGCATCATGTTGTATTGTAATTTACTTCACGAATGATGATTTTTTATTAGGATCTAAACTACATAACAGACCTTTGTTTGTCGGAGGGGCCATTTGAGAACAACATCTCAATCACATATTGATCGATGATGGTTTGACAATTAATATCATGCCAAAGATGGTGCTCAAATGACTTGGAATCTCCATTGATGAATTGTCCAAAAGCAACATAATGATTTAAGGCTTCAATCAAAGAGGACAACAATCTATAGGAAAGATTCGTTTAGGATTATCCATTGATGACATGAAATCAAACATTGTGATTAATGTTACAAATGCCAAAACATCATACAACTTGCTTCTCAGACACCTTTGGATCCATAAAAATAGAGTGGTGTCATCTACTTTGCATTAATGTATAAAGTATATAAAGGATGGTAAGGTAGTCAAAATTGATGCGGATATCAATCCTTTTTCTGAGACAGAGTCGTAATTTGAAGATGCAAAATTCTATTTGGATTCTTGTGAGTTTATTATGGAGAAACCAACACTAGTCAACCCAACTGATGTTGTTTTAAAAGAAGAAGTAGAGGTTCAGTGAGTTGCTGTTAAGATACCTAATAAGAGAACTGAAAAATTCTCTACTAAGCCTTCATCATTTGAAGAATACACGTAGATGAAGATGAATGAAGAACATCTATTTTTTTGCTACATCCCTCATGAGCATCGAAAGAATAGACAACCCTTGCTAGAACTATGTAGTCAACAAATCTACCCTCCAAGGAGACAAATGAGCCATGAGGAATTTCAAGATTTGAAGGAGACTATGACTTTCCCAGTTATACAAGTCCCATATATCATGCCTGAGATTTTAGAAAGCAATACTTTGGCTCATAAGATAAAAGGTCAATGTAACACCCCACATTTTTGGGCTAGTCTATGAACCATCGTTCCTACGTGCAAAAGCTATAATCCAAATAATTTCCATGTGAATATAAGTTTCATGATATTTATCCTCATTTTTTTTGTGTGCTTTCAAGGTGAAAAATGTTCATAAGAATCACTTAGAACAAAGTTGAGCTAAGAGCCTCTGATTAGTTCAAATTTTGATATTCGATTCTAAAAAGGTCTATTTTGAATGTGTATAACTTTATATATACGTAGAATTTTGCAGTTTAATACCCACCAAATTGTATATAATTGATTTAACTTTCCAACAATACCAATTTTGCCTTAATTTGATACCCGAGTGAAAAGTTATGGCATTTTTTGTGTGAGGCAGTAAGACAACGCGATAGCCACGCGATGCGCTGCTATCCCTGATGCGATGATCGATGTAATACAGAGATTTTTCACCGCTGTTTAAGTTGCTAAAGGGTCTAGGGTCACTTTGGTCACTTTTCCTCACCTAAATCCATCCATAACACTTAATTTCAGCCCCCAAAAGTATTAGATACATTATTATTCATCTTTTTTTCTCCAAGAAAATCCTAGCCCCCTCAATAACACCAAGAACTTCATCAAATTTTCTTCAATACAATCAAGAAATTAAGGTTCCTAATTCAAGAATTTCAATAAAAAGCTTTCAAGAACATTCCAATGGTTTCCAAGTCAAGCTTTCAATTTCAAAGTCAAGCTTTCTACATCAAATTCATGATTTCTTCAAGAATCCATCTAATTAAGGTATGTGGGAGTTTATCAATTGGTCTCATTTCTCCCATAGATCCCAAGAACCCTTTTCGAATCTAAATTTATGAGTTTTATATGTTTTAAGTTCAAAGTTATGATATTTTCATGTTAGTATGAATTATATCCATGAAGCCTCCATGAATTTCGATTATGTATCATGTTTACAAATAGCTTTTGTTGAAATTGCCTTAATATACTCGAATGGTGATTTTCACATGATTAAATCCATAAGCCATATTTTAATATTAAGATTTATGTGATTTTCATGGTTTAATTACTCCCATGTTTTAACTCATGATCCTCATTCATTTGATTTTAAGTTAAGAGTATATGTGTTTTTAAGTGGAACGATCCAATACATATTTTTAATATTATGGTCTTCATATCAAATCCCTAAGTTATGAATTGATTCGTGTAAAAATGATATTTTTGCATGCTTGCTCATTCCCATGCAGAAGTTTAGGGTCTCCACATATTTTATGAAATTCCCATATCATGTACAATTAATTTTAAGATAAATCTCCAAGTTATAATTTTGCCATGTAACTCTATTGTTCCTTCACATTTAAGACATTTCCATGTTCAAGTTCATGATTCCCAAGTGTTTGATCAGATGCCCTAATGGTTATGTTTTGAATATTGACTACTTATCATGTCCCAAAGCTTTAATATGTCCTATTATTATTGTTATCTAGTCTCGGGGGTTATGAATACTCGAAACTTAGATGTTTACTTAGTCTTAGTATTTCCAGAATGATTTCAGTTAAACCGTGAGCTAAGTTGATCTCTTAGATATAACTAATTATCATAATGAGCACTATAAGTCATGAAATCATGTTCAGTTAAACTCAGTCCAGTTTTAGTTCCATTATCAGTTTATACATTAATAATTACCTTAGAATTTGTATCTACTGTTATTTTAAAAATACCATGACCTAAGCTTATTAGTTATTAGTTATCAATGCATGCAGCAGTTAGTATTTTAGTATCTTTCAGTTGGGAGTAGGATTTAGCACCGATCAAACCTAGGAATGGGGGCTCACCTGCCAGTTGAGAGTGTGACTCTTAGTAGCATTCCCTCCATTCCATAACTATATTGCCAGTGTAGGTTTGAGATGTTAACCTTCTAGTTAAGGGTTGACACATATCTCACTAGAGCACCTGTCATAGAGGATGACTCTTTAGTCCTTTTGGACTTTACTTTAGTAGATCCACAAAACCAGAGTTAGTACCCGTGGCACAGTACTGACGCCCTTCAAGCTGGTGTTATAGGTTGGACCCTGATTAGCTCAGATTGGGGTATGTCGGTTAGATAATACCTCCCACAGTATCAGTTCAGTACTCAGTTTCAGAGTTTAGTTTCAGGTTAGCTTGACTAAGTGTACATACTTTTAGATACATAGTTTTAGATCTTTTAGTCTTTCAGATCATAGATTATCTCAGTACCATAAAAAATATACACTTAGTCCTACATTCTCAGATAATACAGTTTTCATGCATTCCTACCCCAATTATCTCATGTTGTTCCGTTAGTCCTTATCTCATATGCACAATATCTAATAGTTACAGCCCAGTTATTCAGACTAACTATAGTTTGGTATTACGTGATCAGTATTCAATCATCAACTATTCAGTGTCTGAAATATCAATAGTCCATATTCATATATCAACTACTCATTATATAGGTACTAGTTACCCCCTTTAATTAGAGTTCAATCATTCTGTAGCACAGACATTAGTTATTCAATTAATCAGATCAGTTCAGTATATATATGTTTGTTTTTTAATGTTCACATATTCATGGTTTACCGTATACCAGCTTTGGTTCTACTTATATTATAAAAGGAAAGTTTTAAGAAACTAAGTGGAGTGATTCACTATCTTATCAGATTATGTTTGTTACTTATTCTTTAAGATATTTTCAGCTTTCAGTTTACTCCATCCTATTGGTGAGTCTACTCACACTTAGCATGCATGCTTTCAGATTTCATATATATAATTAGTTTTACTTATTGCAGTTACCCCCTCTTACTCAGTATATTCCAGAAGTACTGATCCATATATACATTAGTATGGCTATATTTTTTCATAATTTGGGTACCATTTGTAGCCCACACATCATGATTAGACAGTTACATTTTCTAGCCAGTAGGTAATGAGTTCTCTTGTATCGAGAACTCCAGACAGTTTTAGTTTATACACAGTTCATTTATTTTCATATGTATTGATTAGTGGTAGTTGGAGGCATATCTCAGCTATCTATAGTCAGTATAGTAGAGGCTTCATAGATGTTAGTCAGAGTCATTCATGTAAATTCAGTTCTTTCCTAAGATTTATTAGATTGTAAGACTTTATCAGTTACATACTATTTCAAATTTTTAGTATGATTATGTTTCAACAAGCTAGAACTTTTTAATTAATGTATTATAACTCAATTGCTTAACAGTATGCCAGTTCATGGGTTATCTTGGGATCACTTGTGGTTCCTAGCACCGTGTGGCATCCAGGATATATTCCCGGAGGTGTTACAGTCACTTTGATGAGAAATCCTTTGCGCTGCTTGAAAAATCAGGTTATGACTTCTCCAATCCAGCAAGGCTAGGTGGGCTCAAAGATGATATCACTGGTGAGAAAATACATGGTCTTACAGAGGACCAAATAAAGCTGAGAAAGTAAGGGCACAATGTTGCCACTCCTAAGTTTGGCCTGGGATTCAAATTGCCGAAACCTCTTTGAATTTCTACTAAGAAGGGAAAGGAAACAACTTCATCACATTATGCCTCAGTAGAAAAAGACAAGGAATCAGAGGATGAGAATATTTCACAACGAACTTTTGTGTTTAAACGCATAGGAAGATTTACACCTCGTGTACTTGTATTTGAAATATTGTGTTGCAAGGACAAAATTAGAGCCTCTGAACAAATGGAAGAAGTGGCTGACACCTCAAGAACTTCTGTGTTTCATTGTTTGGGAACTACGAGAAAGTCACTAGCACAAAAGAGGTTCCTGGAGAATGAAAAGCAAGGTTTTTTTAAGGAATCAATGACAAAGACATTCATAGTATCTTCCTATCATATATGAAGAGAAAGACTATGTTGTCAATCACCACATATAGTTCGCTAAAAGTGAAAAGAAGCACCATTGGTTTCACTAACTAGTTTTGTAAAGAAATAAAGAAGGAGAAATAAGAATCCATCACAACATCCGAAGGATATCAAATGGAAAATTCAAACTTTATACAAGTATCCGATCACATAACAGTGGAAGAATGTATTTACTTTGATGGTATGGATGATGATGTTCAAGAGGCTCCACCCTAACTAGAATATGGTATGCAATCAACCATAGATGAACTCAAAAACTTAATCTCGGCTCTCTGAAAGATTAACGCCCAACATTCGTTACTACACTTCTTACACCACAAGAAGACAGGGACTACTTTAAGTTATTAGTTTAGTACAAAGATATCTTTAACTTGTCATACCAGGAAATGTCAGGCCTTAGTCCTAGGGTTGCTATTCATCATTTGATGATAAAAAAGGGGGCGTGTCCTATAAAGCAGTCACAATGATTGTTTCATCTCGATTTGTTAACTCATATTAAAGTAGAGGTCAATAAGCTTATCGAAGCTAGATTTATCTAAGAAGTGAAGTACCCATCATGGATCTCAAACATTGTACCCGTTAAGAAGAATAATGGTCAAATACGTGTCTGTATTAATTTTTGAGACTTAAATAAGGCATGTCCAAAAGATGATTTCGTGATACCAATCATAAAGCTCATGGTTGAAGCGACAACTGGAATTGAAGCTATGACATTTATGGATGGGTCTTTCGGATATAATCAAATCAGAATGTCTCCAAAGGATGAAGAATGCATTGTATTCCAAACTCCAAAAGGGATATATTATTACAAGGTTATGCCTTTTGGTCTAAAGAATACAGATTCCACCTACCAACGTGCAATGCAAAATATTTTTGATGATATGTTACATAAGAGGGTGGAATGTTTCATCGATGAATTGGTGGTAAAGACAGTGCAGGGATGACCATATTGAAGACCTTCGCATTATTTTTCAAAGGTTAAGAAAATTTAACTTGAAAATTAATCCACTCAAATATGCATTCGGGGTTACTTTGGGAAAGTTTCTTGGCTTTATTATGCGTCATCATAGAATTAAAGTTGATCGCACAAAGATTGATTTCATTCAAAAAATTCCTGAGTCAAAGAACTTGAGAGACCTCCACAGTCTACAAGGAAATTTGGAATTCATTCAAAGGTTAATCTCTAACTTGACTGAAAGATGTCAACCCTTCAACCATCTAATGAAAAAAGATGGCCACCCCTTTCATCTAGGGCCAATCATATCAAAATGCTTTTGAAAACATCAAGAGATACTTATTAAATCCACTTGTATTGGGCCACCAACTCCTGGGAGGCCATTGATACTTTACATTGTATCACAAGAACGATCACTTGGAGCACTTGTTTCTCAAGAGAACGGAGATAAAAAGGAACAAGCATTGTACTATCTAAGTCAAACATTTGATAGGAGCTCAGTTAAATTATATGACCATTGAGAATATATGCTTAGCTGTACTTTATGCGATGAAGAAATTAAGGCATTATCTTGAAGCATACAGCATCAAGATAATTTCTTTAGCTGATCCGTAAATTTTATAATAAAATGTCCAGTTCTCTCAGGGCATCTAGAAAGATGGTCTGTATTGTTTAACCAATATAAGACCGTATACACACCTCAAAAGTTTGTGAAGGGGTAAGCACTTATTAATTTCCTCGCCGATCACCCCTGCCAGTGGAATGGGAGATTTCAGATGAGTTTCCTAATGAAGATGTACTATTTACAAAAGAACTGCCAACATGGAAAATGCTTTTTGATTGATCTTCTTACTAAGATAGTGTAGGAGCAGACATTGTGTTGATATTACCAAAAAAATTAATCTTTCCATTCTTATTTATTTTGGGTAAAACATGTTCCAATAATTTTATAGAGTACCAAGCTTTAATTATTGGCCTTAAAATGGCATAAGATATGAATATTCCACAATTGGATATCTGTGGTGATTCTAAGTTGATCATAAACAAACTTATGGGAAGTTACGAGGTGAAGAAAAAAGATCTTTTGCCATATCACCAATATGCCATCTTGCTTGAAAGGTTTGATCAGGTGTTCCTAAACCATGTCCCAAGAGAAGAAAATTGCATGATGTATGCTCTGGCTAACTTAGCCATAACCCTGGCACTCGAAGAGAATGAGTCAACAAAGGTTCAAGTATGTTATCGGTGGGTTATTCTTGGTTTTATCGATCTTCAAATACATAAAATCCACTATTCATCTACTCAAGTAGTGGAAGAAGAAGATTGGCAGAAACCACTAATTGAGTATCTCGAACATGGAAGGTTACCTGAGAATCCATGAAAAAAGAGCAGACATTAAGAGAAGGACACTATGATTTATCTTTCATGAGGTAATATTATTTCTTCATTCTTATGAGGCATCATTCCTGTGGTGTCTTGACAAAGAAGAAGCTCAATAGACAATGGAGGAAGCACATTCCGATATGGAGCACACCAGTTAGGGCCAAAATTTTATTTCTGCATCAAAATTATGGGCTACTATTTGTCAACAATGGTGGTGGATTATCTAGAGCATGCCAAAAGGTGTCAAGCATGTCAATTCTATGCTAATTACATCCATCGGTCTCCAGAGCTCTTTCATCCAACTATAGCCTCATGGCCTTTTGATGCCTGGGTACTTGATGTTGTTGAACCTCTTCCAAAGTCGTCAAAAGGACAAATGTACATCTTAGCCGCTACTGACTATTTCTCAAGATGGGTGAAGTTGTGCCATTAAAAGAAATGAAAGAGAAAAATATTGTTGATTTTATTAAGTCAAGCATAATTTTTAGGTATGGCATACCAAGATGCATAGTTAACGATAATGGAACGTCTTTCAATAATAAACTCATGAGGTCTTTGTGCGAGAAGTTCAATTTTAAGCAGCACAAGTCTTCAATTTACAATGCACTTGCCAATGGTTTTGCCAAAGCTTTTAACAAGACTCTTGGTGACCTATTGAAAAAAGTTGTTTCAAAAGATAAAAGAGACTGGCATGAGAGGATCAGTGAAGCTTTGTGGGCATATCGTACAACCTTCAGAACTGCAATGCAAGCGACTTTTATTCATTGGTGTATGGCGTAGAGGAATTTCTTTCATCAGAACAACAAATTTCATCATTGCAGATTATAATTCAAGAAGGACTTACAACTGAACATAACGCTCAACTTCGTCTAGCAGGATTGGAGGCATTGGACGAGAAGATATTAGAAGCACAAAAAATTTTGGAGTGTTATTAATCTCAACTTTCTAGAGATTTCAATAAAAGGGTGCGACCACTATGATTTCAAATAGATGACTTGGTCTTAGTAGTTTGAAGACCCATAATCCTCAACAAGCGCATTGGTGACAAGTTTACGCCAAAATGGGATGGGCCATATGTGGTTAAAGAAGCATATCCAAGTGGTACTTATAAAATTTTCGACCAAGATGGTGTAAGAGTTGGTCCCATCAACGGCAAGTTCTTGAAGTAGTACTTTCCATGAAGGTTAACTACGCTGCTTAAGGCATGATTTTAAACTGCATGTCACTCTTGGCCCGCATTAGTCTAAACTATGAATGGATCTCTAATAAAAAAAAGTGAATTTAAAAAATTAAATAACTCATCATCCTGAACTATGTATGACTTGATCCTCTTCTCTGAGGTACATAGGCAGCTTAGAGTATTCTTTTACTCAAAGTTCAGTCATATGAGTTAAAAAAAATTTAAAAAGAGGAAAAAGGTACATCATTATTCTATAAATATCGCATGACCTTCGCTAAGTTTATCGCGAACGTGTAAAGGTGAAGAGACCAGCAAGGAAAAGTGAATTGCGATGACATATCAGTATAAATCCCTAAAGGTGTTCACCATTATTTTTACAAATGTGGTAGATATTAGAGAATTCTCCTCAACAAAAAAGACAGCTCATGATTCAAAAGCTCATACGCCAAGTTATGAATTTTCTATCATAGCCGCTCAAAATTGCAAAAATAGGCCATAAGATTTTGAACTAAGCTGACTTCGATGACCTATCTGTATAAATTTATAAATTTTTTAAGTTTGGTTTTTACATATGTTGTATATCTTGGTGTTATCTTTGCAATAAAAAAGGCAGCTCGTGATTCAAAGGCTGCTACGTTGAGATATGAATTTTCTACCATAGCCGCTCAAAGCTGTGAAAGAGACCATCAGGTTTCGAACTAAGCTGACTTTGATGTCAAATCTGTACAAATTATTAAAGGTTTTGACATTGATTTATATATATATGGTAGATCTTAGAGATATCTTCTAAACAAAAAAGATGACTCATGATTCGAAGGCTCCTGTAACAAGTTATGATGTTTTTCCATGGCTACACAAAGCTGCGAAACAGCCGTATCAGATTCAAAATCAACTTCAAAAATTAATTTTGACCAATCCGAAGGGAATTTTGATCTAAAAATTTTGATATATGGCATAAAATTGACTTTCATATGATTAAGTGACTCCCAATTCCATTATTCCTGCATCTAGAAATAAATATTTTAGTGAAGGTTTGCAGAATTGAAAATCAGAAAAGTTTATAGGATGAACACTCCCTGTACATCTACGCCAAAATATAAAATGAGGATATGCTCTGCATAATCCTCATCCAAGGCTGCAAAAAAATTATATCGGTGAGTCTCTTGTCAAAATAATAAGTCAAGAATGGCCAGGCATCTGTTAACGAGCTAAAAGAATGAAGTGCAGTCACTCAAAACCTTTTTATTGCCAATCCTCATATATGCAAGGAAAAATATTGGGGGTTTGTATAGCTATAGTTGAGAAGACAGCACAGGGCCTCTTATTTGCTGAAGTTAGAAAGGGTTGTTTCTATTGACGCTAAGGATGAGTACGATCTCTCAAGTCCAAAAGAATGTTACACCAAATTTTCATTTTCTAAGGATTGAATACAATAGCTCCAAGAATCTTTCTCGCCAAGCCTCAAGGATCATGAGAATGGCTACGTTCTTGCTTGGGATTAAATCTGATTTCTCCAAGCCTTTTTCTTACCAAATAATAAGGAAATGACGTACTAAAGGTTCAACGTCAATCATATGAACATCGGGTGCCTTTGTGACATAAAGATTGTGTTTCCTCATAAACCTGTAAAAAAAAAAGAAAAAAATGGCACCATGGCCAAATGTACTAAGCTTCTTGGTGAATGCCAATGAAATGGAGCTTAGGTTTAGTACACCTATAACACAAAACATCCAAAGCACGAGTGCAGACAACAACTTGAACTTGATAAAAAGGGAGAGGCAAAATTTGAGTTGAGTTTGAAATGAAATCTGTACAAATTCAAAGAGAGTTTGGTCTTGAATTTTACATGAATTATAGTTTCATGAGTTATATTTCCAATGGAATAATAATTTCATGATTTATACACTCCTATTCTGAGTTATAGATTTTCTACAACAAATGTGCAAGGCTGAAAAAACTAATAAAAAAAAGGATAGTAATTTTGAGCCAAGATTGAAAATAAAATCTGTACAAATCCCAAGAGAATTTGGTCATGATTCTTACATACATTGTGGTTCCATGAGTTATATTTCCAAAGAAATAAGAATTTCATTATTTTGACATTCCTAATTCAGGTTATGAATTTTACACCATGGACGTACGAATATGAAAAAAAAGGAGGTAGAATTTGAGTTGAGTTTATAATGAAGTTTGTACAAATTCGGAGGGAATTTAGTCATGATTTTTACATACATTATGGTTCCATGAGTTATATTTCCAAAGGAATAATAATTTCATAATTTTGACACTCCTAGTCCGAGTTATGTATTTTCTACCACAGACATGCAAGGCTGCAAAAACTGTGCGAAGAAAAAATATAATAATTTTGAGCCAAGTTGAAAATGAAATCTGTACAAATCTGGGGAACTTCTAATCATGGTTTTTACATACATCGTAGTTCAATGAGTTATCTTTCCAACAAAATAAGAATTTCATGATTTTGATACTCCTAGTTCAAGTTATGAATTTTTTTTATCATAAACGCCCAAAGCTAAAAAAGTAGAGCAATGCAAAATTTGAGCTGTATTTTATGGAAGATTTGCACAAGTGAAAAAAGAAGCTTTTGATCATTATTTTCACATATATTTAAGTTTTGTGAATTTTCATTCAAATGGTGCAACTGGCTCATAGTTTCAAATTATTTATCTCATGCCACGTATGTCAAATTGTATGGGTCGGGGAAGACAAATAAAATCTGGTTGGCATGTCAAATTTGAAAATAAACTATATAGCACATGAGCATTAAAAGAAAGATGTCACTTTTATTGCTCCAAGATAGACTGCCAATACATCATGGTAAGATAAAAAAATAAAATCAGAACAAAAAGAAAGAGAACATTCTTGTGCAATAATAAAAAAAGTTCAAGGGAAAGGCTTATGGCTAACGATCTAATTGCAACTTGTTTCAATGATTTCCTTTATCTTAGAAAGTTCTTTTGTTTTTGCTTCCGACAGTGGGCTAATTTTCTCAAGGGCATGAATCTCGTCTTCAATATTGGTGATACTCTCTTAATTTTTGGACAATTTCTTTTGATGCTCTTTAATAAGCAAAATCATCTTCTTCTTAGGCGTCCAGGCTTCTAACTTTTTTTCAACTCTCTCAAGTACTTTGTGAAGCTCTCCCAAACGCTTGTACATCTTGACTTTGTCTTCATTTGCAGTATGAAGGCATTGTTGCACAGTAGAAAGCAATGCTCGATGAAAATCATTAGTTATCTTCTGAGAACTAGACACCTTTGCAACATCGTAATCTCTATGCTTCTTGAAAAAATCTTCAAGTAGAACCTACAAAGGAGAAAGGTCGATGATGTTGACCTCTTGAAGACCTTTAAGAAATAGAGCAATTCCTTTCTCCAACTTTTTGATATTCTCCAAGGACTTGTAGAGAATTATGTAACACATTCACACAACGTACGCCATATGCCAGACACGTAGGACAATTTTAAAGCAAAAATAGTCTTTTGTGGTTCAAAATTTGAGGCAATCAATTGAAACAGGCGAACCAAATCCTTAGATACGTTTGAATGTCTATTATCATTTGCTCCAGCCACCGTATCAGTAGCTAAGACATTTTGGAAAGATTCAACATTTTCTGACAACTTTGTCTACGGACCCTTATTTGTAGCTTGAGTCTTAGAGTTATCAAGGGAGAGATAGGGACTCTTCAATATATTTGAAGGATTTAGGCTTGTGATACAATCCTTACCAAATATGTTTATGGAAACGTCCACAAGACCCAACCAAAAATGGAAGTTAATATCGAGTAAAAAGGAAAGTTGGGATATTAAAGAATAATTAATACCTGTTATGCCAAATTAGCCAAGGGAATTATTGAACCAGCAACACCATCTTAGAAGATAATGGTATCAATACTTATGGAATCCAAGTCAGCAAACTCACAATGTTGATCGTTTAAATCCTTATGTTTTTTTCTTCAAATGCTTTCAGTGTGGTTCTTGGCTAATATTGCTTTCATTTGAGCTAGATGAAGCACTAGTAATAGAAGCCCCCTTGAGAGAAACAGGTGGTTTGGAAGCATCACTGCAAAGCAACACAATGCCTAGTGACTTTTCTATGCCTTTGTATAACTAGCTGGAAGATTTCTTCCTTTTGTGAACAACGTTGATCACTTCAGAAGTGGTGATGGCTAATCTGGGGGCTGATGAGGGACTTTTAACTCCTTTATCCATACATGTATCCTTGCCCTGTGATTTTTTAGATTTGGGAACAACTTTGACAGATTACGGAGGATTACTCATCGCCACCTTGGACTTTGAAGTGTGAGAAAGCTGGCTTTGACCATCCAGCCGAAGTTGGTCTCCTTCAGTTGATTAGGGAGCATCATTTTTCTTTGGACCTCTAAAAATAATGTGGGTACTTTATCTCAATACAGTCTCTCGATGGGCTAGCCACCAATCCGAGTACTCACGAGTCATAAAAGATATATTGTCTAATTGAAGCATTAGTAAGTTAAGCTTTGAAAAATTTTTAGGATGAACACAAGAATCCCAAAGTTCAACCAAAGCTAGTAGTGAACCATCAAAATGATATTCTATCAGAATGTCAGGAACGTCTTGACGAAATTCAAATTGGCAACTAAATCTATGAGGGCTGTAAAGCTCCACAATTGGATCATTATCATTCTTCAAAGTGATGAAACTTGAACGAAGGCCTATGAAGAAGTCACTCCAAGAATTGAAAAATTTGCCGGTATCATCAATTTGTACCTCTTTTCCCGGTAGCAAGGCCAAATGAGGAAGCTTCTTTACATTAACTTGTTAAAATAACTTGCGAGCATCAACAAGGTCAAATTGTTTTGCCATCTTTACTCCTAAAATTAGCCACATCTGCACCCCTCATTGTGGACAGTTACATGGTAATAATTTTTAAAATAGTCATCTATCCATCTATAAACATAATGGATGGGAAAGAGTGCATGGAAAGACCCCAAGTTTGAAGAAGTAGAGATCTCTCCAAGGCCACAATAGATGCTTGCAAAAACTGGGACCGCCAACATATGTCAACTCCTTAGCTTGGTCATCAACATATGTCAACTCCTTAGCTGAGGGAATAACTTCATCTCAAAATGACCCAAGAACATGAAGGCCTCCGATGTTTCTCAAGTCCCATAAAGATATGAACAACTCTCTAATAAAAGTAGAACTACATTGGTGGACGGACGCCAATTCTCACAGAAGGCCTGGATCATATTCTTGTTATGGCCATTCATGAACAATGAAGCAAAGACAACATCATAATTTTTGTTGCACTCTAGTCTCTTTATTATTGGCAAGAACATCTTTTATCCACTCCCAATAGCTAGATATATATATCGAACCTCACTAAATCCAAAGGGAGGAGCACGCCAACTGCTAAGGCTCTTATTGAGTCTAGGAAAGCTCACAACAAAAACATTTTTATGGGTAGAAAACTTTAAAAGGAGAACATTTTAATCATAATTTTGCCCAAAAATTTGTCCATGACATCCTTAGTTTCTTCATTGACCATTCTGTGATATGGAGGGAAGTATTTCACAGTTTTCTAACAAGAAAAAATGCACCAATCACTGGAGGATAAATTTTCAAAGTAAGGGCTTTGGTATGCGAATTTGGTTTGCTTTCCCATGATCTTAAGGCAAGGGTATGGAGTTTCACGGTCACTGAGACAAGTCATTATTGGGGACCAAGAGCATACTACACCATTCCTAAGGATTAAGAGAGGAATAAAGATTAACTGTTGTGGACACACAAGTTTGGTGAAATCAGAAACAAGAGAACCTAGAGTTGAGTGTTAAAAAAATAGGAAAAAAATTGACTATAGCAACACACGTTAAACTTGACTACAAATTTTTGTTTAGTTTTTACTCCTTATTTCTGATTACAATACACATAATTGCAAAACTTGGTTAAGTTACAACTCCTGGTTGTTACTTATTAAAAGAAAAGTAGCTTGCAATTGTAGTTACGTATTTCATATTGCAATCATTCAAATTTGAGTGAGTAAAAGGCATCAGGATGCTATGAAAGTTATAGTTACTTGAGGAAATGGTTTGTGGAATCAATATTATCGGGCAAGGTCATAGCTTCACAACCTAGCAATCAAACACAGTCAAACACTTTTCTCTATGGATACAAAATGCTTCGATGAATTTTCTCTACAAGGGAAAATCTTCTATAGAAGTTCTAGTGAAAATCTCAATTTAGTATATAAGGAAGGTTATAATAAGATTCGAAGAAGAGAATCCCTGGGAATTTCAAATTTTCAAGTAGCTAAAAAAATTACCATATTTGAAACATTTCTTTAAAAAAAATTGATTCTTTTTTAATACTAAAGGAAAGTTAATATTTGCTTGGTTCAAAAGTTCAATTCAAAATCTTTACTAACATGCAAGAGGCAGTAAGTTAAGAATTTACTCAATATGGTCCTATTTCAAATACATATAGAGAGGCCCCAATATTGTCTAGTCTATAATGACTTGAACAAATATTAAGGGTCATTTTTTTTTCACGCTTAACTAAGAGAAGCAATCAAGTTTGTATCTTAATTATGAAAAGGGATCAAGAACACAACAAGAAGTCATTGTTTACTTTAGTGAAGAACTTTTGCTATGTGAAAATATGTGGCAAAAATTTTAGACCACTCGCAAGTAGTGGTCTAGCTAGAATACGTCGACGAGAAACAAATACCTTTGAAGTCATAAAAAATGAAAACACATTCCTGGGTACTTAAAGTCTCATTGCCAAGTTTCGGCAAGCCTACACGTCGATAAGTCTTGAAGTAAGGGGCATTAGTAGACAAATAAAATTCGTCGGGTTAAATTCATACAAAATTTGGATTTAATCATGATCATTTGGGTTGACTAATTAATTTGGGCCATACAAATTAGTTGGTCCATTTTATTAAATTCAAGACCAATGTCCATTATACCTTGACGCCCAAACCTATGCCATGTGTAAGGGTGACTTAGCGTCCCCATCAAGTTAAAGACCAATAAGATGACGCCACATGTCCAAATGATGTAGAAACCTCATTCAAATTTAAGAACCAGTTAAAAATCCCCAAGTACCAAAATGACTTATTTCGGTCAATTACAAACAACCTAGACTAACCCCTACAACTATAAATAGGGGGTAACATAACATTCTAGGAAGAGATTCAAGAAAGGACTTGGATAAGCATTGGCAATAGTGGAATCGACTATTAAGTTCTTGGAAGAAACAATCAACGGAGTTCTTCTCGGGGATTTTTCCAAAGCTACAAAATATTTCCCAACATTCTCGGCGATTGAAATACATCTCTAGGAGTCCAAATCATCTAACAATTTGAGAAACACGTTATTGAAGGCCCTCAGATCATTTCTAAGATTGGGGGAAAAGAGTCAAGAGAGTTACGAAATTGTACTCACAAGATTCATCAATAAAAATTACTATTTTTATTTATCTTTATTTGCAGTTAATTTTCAAGGCTTTGAAATTTGTTGCGAACAACGATTTTACACATAATTCATTACAAAAATCATTATTCAACCCATGATTTCTTCTCCTTCATCAGAAATTCTCTTTCTTTGTTTTGTTCTTTAAAAAAATCTGATATAAGGAGTATTGTTGATTTCTTTGTTACATATCCATTGTATATAACAATTAAAGATATGTCAATGGATATCAAAGAAAATATTAAACAATCTGCATGAGAACACATACATGAATGCACAAAACATGAACACAATCATCGCAACTCTAGATACTAAAACTCAGATACCACTTTATTGTAGACTGAACTTACTACTGACACTGAGATACTGAATCACTAACTGATTTGATACTGATAACTGAGGATCTTACATCAAAGACTGAATTCTGAGCTTACTACTTTCGACTGACAGAATTAGAGATCAACTTTTCTAATCGATTATTCTGGAAGCGATTTCCAATGATAATAAGTATAATCATGTTCGAATCTGACAACAAGAATACTCAATAGAATCTGATATGGAGATCAAGCCTATCTAACGGGAGATCTTTAGATATGATTATAAGAATACTCCACTGAATCTGAGACTGAGATCAAGCCTCTCTGATGGGATATCTCTGGATATGATAACATGAATCTGTATATATGAGACCAACCCTATCTGATGGGATGGTCCATGAATCAATGGAACTATTTGAATTCCTCTCTGAGATAGACGACTGTACCATATAGTCCTGATTTCTGAAGATTGCTACTAAAACTGCAACTGTGGGAAGTAGTTACTTAATCGACATGCCCCAACCTACCATAGGTGGGGTCCAACCTGTGACCCCAGCTGAAAGGGTGTCAATACCGTGCCACGAGTAAAGACCTCTCTAGCCAAGCCTCTCTAACGGGATGACCCTTGTAGGAAGTCAGCCTGAGGCAATATAATAGTCAAACCTCTCTGATGGTTCTAGCCTCTACTCCTAGGAGAATTCTACATCCTACGCTAGCTACGTAGTTCTGGAGTTCAGGGATTGCTTCTAATGACTCGGCCTCTCTGACGGGAGAGCTGTCATCCCTTCGCTCGCTTGGTGCTAGCTTCTACTCCCAACTGAAAGACTCTAAACTGAAATATTAACTGAACATAACTGAACTGAATTTGATACTGATCATATTTCTCAAAAGATCTGACTAAGTTATGTTAAGATTACTTAGTTTCGTATCTGATAGAAAAGGTATCGAATCATGGTATCTGACTGATGTTGCAGAGCTTGAATAGATTACTCGAATCACTTCTGAGATTAGAATTGACTCACTTGAATATTATTATATCTGAGCTGATTACAGGACTGAGGCTAAATTACTAGTGATATAGAGATTACAGAGATAACTAAGATTACTGAGCTTTCTTAAGTTCTGCACTTGTCTGAGGATACAGAGTTCTATAGTTCACTGAGTTCTAAGAATCATGGCTCGACTGGAGTTATCTAGAAACTGACACGGGCTCTAGACAACAACTCTATTATCGGTTATAAATACCCCTAGGACTCGATAGCATAAAACCAAAGCATAATCATTCATTCATCATCATAATTATTCATGTCTCATCACAATCATTAAAATATCTCATAATCATTAAAGCATCATAATCATTAAAGCATTTTCACAGTCGCCGAAGGGTCACTTTAGGCATCTCAAAATCATAATCATATAGTAACGTAGGGGAAACATCCTACTAATTAGTAATCCATTCAAAAAGGTTTTACCTTAGCTATTTCATACCTATGTCAATCTTGACACGTGTTTGGATATCACATGTCTTGGGGAAACTTCATACTATCATGTCATAACCTACTTGCTAACCACTTGGCATATATAAAAAACTTAACATATATCAAGAGAACATAATAGGGGAATTTACTACCATCATATATCGACTTGTTCACTAGGATCTTTCAACAACCACTAGACATGATTGATTTTACTCCTACTTGGGGATTTCATGCTATCTTGGCACATTTCACTCACTAAGGTATTTTATCAAACACTAGGCATGCATGGACTAGCTCATAATTTGGAGTTTCACATTCAACATACTATAATGTCTCTTACGTTTCACCTAACCTCTTTATCAAATCTATAGGGAACATTCTTCACTTATTCAACCATTTCTACACCCAAAAGTCATGAACACATCACATGGAAAAACAACTTCAAGAGGTTCTATCATAAACATCACATGAATTCCACATACTAGGTTCAAAGATCATAAATTTTGTAGGCACACATAAATCAAAACTCAACAACACATTAAACACCAATTTCAACTCATACAAATCATTAACAACTCATTAACATAAAAATCTTTTAGTTTTAAAAAGGGTTTTTGAGATTCTTGGATGAAAGGGATCCAAGAATCAACATCTACATACCTTAATCTTTGAAATTAGATGAATCCTAATACTTGAGACTCTATCCGCACTTGTAATGAATAATTCTTGAAGCCCACACTATGAGGAACTTGATTCTTGAAGAAACCTTAAAGAATTTATGAATGATTTTTGGAAGATTAAGGTTCTTGATGAAACCCTAGATATTCTATCTTTAGAGAATAGGAAGAGGAATGGAGAAATTAGGGTTTTAGAAGAGGTTCCCCATATTTAGAGTCTTAAAAAGAGTGGAAAATAACCAAAATGCCCTTGCAAAACGTCTCTAAATTGCTGAAAAAAATGGCTGACGACATTTGTGACAGGCCGTCAAACCTGTGATAGGTCATCATAAAATATCATCACAAAAGGTTGGATTTTATGAGTTTCTTCCTAAGGCTGACGACATCATCAGGAATGTCATCAGAAATATGACAGGCCATCACACATTTTCTAGATTGACATGCTGGAGTAAAATGGGCATAACTCTTTGCTCCGGCATTGGATTTTGGCAAAATTGGTATCGTTAGAAAGATTATTAAAAGAGATTTCATTTGATATATGGTAGGTCCTCTGATTCTATATATAAAAGTATTTATGGTTGATTGAATTTGACCCAAATTTTGACGGTCACTAAAACTTGAACGATTGGAAAGCTTTCAACTCGTCCATGAATTAGGGGATCTCTATGATATTAATTCATGCTCAAATAGATTCCCACACGATTCAAAGTATTTCATACTTGGGAAGATATTTTTGAATCATTTTGACTTAGATTTTTGCTTTACCAAATACGCTCTAAGACTCAGACTGGAAGAGGATTTTGCGGGGCATTACATTATCTCTCCCCTTGAGAACATTCATCCTCGAATGTCTCTTGATAGACTAAAAATACGGACCAACAAAACTTACTCAAGATATGGAAACATCTTAGATCAGGACTAAGCAACTGGAATAACTGACATACTGAGTTCTCACACTGGGCATGCATATCTGATGCATGGAATACTTAACTGATGATACTCATAGCTGAATTCCCATAATACACATGCATATCTGATGCATGGACTTATAAATGGGATGATCTCATGAATACACAACTGAACACACGTTGACAAGCTGAACACTTTCTACTAAATGTGCATATCTAATGCATGAATGTCCGGCTAAGCTGACTTTTGAAAGCATGACTTGACAATGCGACAATGACTGATGCTAACTTCATAAAGAAAATCTGAACATGCATCAGGATGAATCTAATGGAATGCAACATCATAATACTATGGGGTATCTCCTCCTTGGGACTCTATGTCCCTCTAAACACACTTCACTGAAATATTGGAGCGGTGTGCAAGGCACCTATAGACTGGGTCGTAATTGATCGATAAAGATCAGAAACTCATACATGACTCATGCTAACATATAAGATCAAAATGGGAGCAAAGGATCTATCAATGCATGTCATAAAGATGAAGGGCTTATAACATACCCGGGTCTACTTTAGGGAATCCTTCCCGATCAAGGCGAGCCTGAAACGCATGAAGTCTACCCCTTTGAGTCAGCACTCCACATTCTTGCCTTCTATGGCCTGGCTCACCAGACCCAAAACATACATCACTACCGGCGCTACACACACCTTGGTGGCGCTTGCCACACTCTCTAAAATGTGGATAGGTACGAACACCACTAGCACTACTTTGGGCTTTGGATCTTGGCGATCCCTCAGATCTGACACCCTCAAACATAGGTACGAGTACACAAGCTGAAGATGGAGCTGGAACTAAAAATCTCTGACCATACTGAGAACTTCTACAACCTTGAGACCCTGACTACAAGAAACCACGTCTACCTATCTTGGCTCTCTTACTCACTCTCTCTCTCATTCATTTTATCTACCTTAACTTATTATGCATGCATTATTAGCCTAGAAAGATCCTGTAATACCCCAGAAAATTTTTCTTTGAAAGTTTGTGCGTAAACGTGTTGGGTTTTATCTTCTAGAATAAATTATAAACTTTTTGTGTGCAATGTCTTAGATTATAACCCACCATTAAGTAAAGTATCGAATAAGCTTTCCAATAATATATGGATCATCCAAAACGAACACCCGAGCGATGAGTTATGAACATTCTGATCGAACTGTGAATAGTAGTGAACAGTAAAACGTGGAGGAAAAAGTACTGAGGCCTGGCATATTTTTTCTCCAACTTTAAATGATCATAACTCCTTGTACATAATGATCTGGGTGATCTACCATATATCAATGGAAATATCTGTGAGTCCTCTTTCTAATGAAATTGGTTTCATCTAATTTGGATATTGGAGTAAAACATTATGGTTGATCTACTTCAGACTATCAAAACAGTCCACCAAAGGACAGATTCGAGAATTATTTGATTTTTAGGGGCGTTTTGGTCATTCCCCCTTATCCAAAATCCATCCAAACCCTATATTAAAGCCTATTAGAAGCATTATATGTTATATTTCATCAAATTTCCTCAAAAATAAAACCCTAAGCTCCTACATCCAACTTTAAAAACCTCCAAAGTTCACCATTAATTCTGCAAATTTATTCAAGATTCTAAGTTCCTAGTTCAAGAACTCCAAGAACCATTATTCAAAGGCACGATTAATATCTCAAAAATGAGTATCGATCTAAATTTCATCATTCAATATATGTAGGGTTTTTCAACAAAAACTCTCTTTCGTTCTTGTGTTCAAAAGTAATTTTCTTTACAAAGGCATGATTTTTATTTGATTTTTTACGAATTTAAAGCATGAACCCATATCTTATGATGATTATTATGAAATCTTAATGTTTATGATTTTGAAAGATGAATTTACATGTGTGGAGATATAAAGCATGAATCTTGAACAATATTTATCAGGATTTTGATATTTGGGTCATGAATCTCCATTGAAAATTGTATTTTTTTTAGAAAGTGTGTGTTATAAGCACGTTGATGTTGAATATTTGAGATATTTTGAATGATTTGACCTTTCGGTCTTAATGGAGTTATTTTGAACTCGAGTTTAAAAGAAATCCACAACATGGTTAATTTTGATAGATGGGAAGCATGATAGATCCCGATGTATATTTATATATTACTGAAATTTTTTTGTTGTGGATTGTCTTTGAAATGAACTGAGCTAAGTTCGGGAGAAATCTTTAGCACCGAGTGGGAGGTATAAAGCGACCTTACTTCCCTAGAACTATGTGCCCCCATAGGAGTGAGCCTGAGGCTGATTTATATAGTGATCACTAGTTTGTGTGGATTTGATATCGATAGTCCTACTTCAATGGCAGGGATAGGACGGCTCTCCCCAACGTGGCTTGTACGTTGGACTCTATGTAGCTCAGATGGTTTATGTCGATTATAGGATCTCCCAGTGTGTGTATGTTTTCTTGTGTCTATGGTGAATGGTAAAGTGATTTGAAAGTGGAATTGTGAAAGTTATTCTTTCAAAATATTTAAATGATATTTACATTATGAGAATTGATATTCTTGATGAACTAAAAGTGATTGACAAATTATATGATGACTCACATGTGTTATTGTACTTATTTCATCCTCTCATGATTATGATGATTTTCTTTGGGCTATGTGAGTCTTTTATACATCCTACATATTTTTTATAAATTTTTATGATGATGATGTTTATCCAACTGCATACAACCCTATATACTCGATTTCTTTCCATGGTACTGACCCATATCTTCGGATGTAGGCTGTATTTTCTCAGAATGTAGGTTCAGGTACTCAGTTCCAGGTTCGACAGTGATTCTTTAGGCACACTTTTCTACATCCTCTATTGTGGTGAATCCTCATGTTCTGAGGACGTGATGTCTAATGTTAGTTTTACGAAATTGTTTACATTTGATAACTGAGTATGAGGCAGTTGGGGTATGTCTCAATGGCTCGCGGGTTTTATTGATTTTCTTAGAGGCTTGTCAGACTAGTATAGATGTTGGGAGTTTACTAATAAGTCATATTTTGTTATCTTTTTGAAATTCTTTTATTCTTGGATGATGATTACTCTGTTGATATTTGAGGGTTATTTATGGAAACCCCATTGACTTGTGTTGAACTTGGGGCTAATTGTAGCCTCAAGCACCGTGTGACACTCTAGGACCCATTTTCTGAGGCGTTACAAACTTTGTATCAAAGCCTAAGGTTTTAAGGTATCCTAGGAAATCTGATAAACTGTATTAAGTAGAGTCTTGATCATCGGTGTGTAGTGCGCCAAATCTATGAGCAAGAGGCTATAAGACGTTTTGGGAAAAAGTGTGATTCTTTCTTTCAGAAGTCTATCGTGCTTAAAGTTTCTCTCTCTGCTATTGATTCGTGCTCTTCTTTTTTAAAAATATGCCTCTACATCGAGCAAGAAGAAATAATGATGGTCAGCAACCTTAACCCGCTGACCTATTGAATGAAAATATGTCTCATACTGAAATTTGGGTAGCCTTTTAGGCGCTGGCCTAAGCTATTACTGCAAATGTTCAAGCCAACCCAGCCCCGGCTCCATAGGAGCAGGGAGTTGATTTAGCTGCTGCCAGGATCTATGACTTTATGCGGATGAATCCATTAGAATTCTATGGGTCCAAGTCTGATGAGAATCCACGGTTGTTTTTAGATGAGGTGTGGAAGATTACTCAGGTGATGCATGTATCTGAGGAACATAGTGTGGAGTTGGCTGCATATAGGTTGAAAGACCTTGCTTATGATTGGGTTGTTGCTTGGAGGAAAGGTAGAGGTGAGGGATTTGTCCCTACAACTTGGCAAGAGTTCCAGGATGCATTCCTGGATAAGTTTTTCCCTTTGAAGATGAGGGAGGTGAAGGTAAAAGAGTTAATGAACCTGCCACAGGGCTCTATGACCGTTTGGGAGTACTATCTAAAGTTCATTCAGTTGGCCAAGTATGCTCCTAACTTAGTGGCTGATAATCGGGCTAGTATGAGTAAGTTTGTGACTGGAGTGTCTAGTTATGTGGTTAAGGAGTGTAGGTCTGCTATGCTGAATAGTGAGATGAATTATTCTAAGATGATGACTCATTTCTAACAGATTGAGGCAGACAAGATTAAGGAGAGAGATAAAATGAGAGAGAATAAGAGAGCTAGGTCTGAGCAGCATGGAATGGGTCAAACTAGATCGCAAGGAGGGAGTCGCCCTCAGTATCAGGATTGTTCGTCTATGCTAGCACCATCATCTTCTAGTGCTCCCGTGCCTAGAGGTAGGCAGGAGCAAGGTAGCAGGTCATATGCATCCAGGTCCCAGTACAGTACTGGAAGTAAGCCAAATCGTCCCCTGTGTTCTAAGTGTGGTAGAGCTCATTTGGGTGAGTGTTGGGGTAAGAAGAGGGGTTGTTTCCAGTATGGTGACATGGGTCACAGAGTTAGAGATTGTCCACAGGATGGACAAGGGCATCGTGACTATCGCCCTCAGACCCAAACTCAGACTGTTAGTGCTCCAGCTCAGGTTGCCTCTTCTAGCAATACTGGCGGGCAATACTAGAATAGATTCTATGCTTTATCGTCCCGCCAGGAACAAGAGGACTCTCCCAATGTTGTTACTGGTATGCTTCGTATATTTCAGTTTGATGTGTATGCTTTGTTGGATCCTGGATCCAGTTTGTGAATTTTGAAATGAGTCTAAGATTATTTTTGAGCCTATCCTAGTTTCTACACCAGTGGGTGATTCGATTGTTGCCCAAAAAGTGTATAAAAAGTGTCATGTTACCATTCTTCATAGAGTCTTATTGGCTGATCTAATTGAGTTAGACATGGTAGATTTTGATGTGATTCTGGGTATGGACTGGCTGTATTCTTCTTATGCCCCTATTGATTGTCAGACCTGAGTGGTCAAGTTTCAGTTTTTGGGTGCATCCGTGTTTGAGTGGTCTGGGAATTCTGTGTCACCCAAGAGTCATTTTATCTCTTACCTCAAAGCTAGAAAGCGTATTTCCAAGGGTTGTATTTACCATTTGGTTAGAGTCAAAGACATTAAGTCTGAGACTCTAACTCTCCAGTTTGTTAATGTCATCAATGAGTTTTTTGATGTCTTTTCAAATGATATTCCAGGGATACCTCTTGATAGAGAGAGAGTTCGGGATTGATCTTCTTCCTGATACTCAGCCCATTTCTATTTCTCCTTACCGTATAGCCCCTACAGAACTTAAGGAGTTGAAAGAGCAACTCAAAGATCTACTAGATAAGGGTTTCATAAGGCCTAGTGTTTCTCCTTGGGGTACTCCTATGTTGTTTGTGAGAAAGAAAGATGGCTCTTTGTGTATGTGCATTGATTGCCGCCAACTGAATAAAGTCACTATCAAAAATAAGTACCCCCTTCCGAGAATAGATGATTTGTTTGACCAATTGCAAGGTGCAAGTTATTTCTCAAAGATAGACCTTTATTCCGGCTATCATCAACTCAAAGTTAGGGAGTGTGACATCCCAAAAACTACTTTCTAAACTCGTTGCCATTTTGAGTTTCTTGTTATTCTTTTGGGTTAACTAATGCCCCAGCAGCTTTCATGGACCTTATGAATTGAGTGTTCAGACCATATCTAGATATGTTTGTCAAAGTGTTCATCAATGATATACTGGTGTACTTCCATAGTGAGGATGAACATTCTGATTATCTCCGAACTGTCTTGCAAACCCTTAGAGATCACAAGTTGTTTGCCAAGTTCAATAAGTGTGATGTTTAGCTAAGTTCAGTTGCTTTTCTGGGTCATATCATTTCTTCCGAGGGTATTAGAGTTGATCTCCAAAAGACCAAAGCTGTTAGAAATTGGCCTAGACCTATTTCTCCAATTGATATCTGAAGTTTCTTAGGTTTAGCTGGATATTACCACGGTTTTATTGAGGGTTTCTCCTCTATAGTGTCTCCTATGACTCGGTTGACCCAAAAGAAAGTGAGTTCTTGTGGTCTGAATCTTGTGAGAAGAGTTTTCAGGAGTTGAAGACTCGACTCACTTCAGCCCCTGTTTTGACTTTGCCTGATGGTATTGATGGTTTTGTGGTGTACTGTGATTCTTCGAGAGTTGGGTTGGGTTGTGTATTAATACAGAAGGGTAAGGCGATAGCTTATGCTTCTAGACAGTTGAAACCCCATGAGAAAAATTACCCCACCCATGACCTTGAGTTGGCTGCTGTTGTGTTTGCTTTGAAAATCTGGAGACACTATATGGTGTCCATGTTGATGTTTTCACTGATCATAAGAGTCTGCAGTATGTGTTTACCCAGAGAGAATTGAATCTTAGGCAGAGACGATGGTTAGAATTATTAAAGGACTATGATATGAGTGTGTTGTACCATCCGAACATGGCCAATATTGTGGAGGATGCCCTAAGTAGAATGTCCATGGGTAGTGTTTTGCATATGGTATAAGGTAAGAAAGAGTTGACTCGTGATGTACATCGTCTGGCTAGATTGGGGGTTAGGTTGTTTGACTCTGCTGAAGGTAGTATAGGGGTTCAGAGTAGTTCTGAATCCTCCTCGGTTTAGGAAGTGAAGGAAAAGTAATACTTAGATGCTAGTTTTGTCAGACTGAAGGAGTCAATCAAGGACCAAAAAGTAGAGGTTTTCTCCCAAGGGGGAGATGGTGTGTTGAGATTGCAGGGTAGATTGTGTGTCCTGAATGTTGATGATTTGAGACAAAGGATTATGGCAGAAGCACATGGGGCACGATATTCTATTCATCCTGGTGCCACCAAGATGTATCGAGACTTGCGGGAAATCTATTGGTGGAGTGGCATGAAGAAAGATATAACAGCATTTGTAGCTAAGTGTGCAACATGCCAATAGGTAAAGGTTAAATACCAAAGACATGGTGGTATGATACAAGAGTTTAGTATTCCCACCTGGAAGTGGGAAGAGATAAATATGAACTTCGTGATTGGTTTACCTCCTTCCCGACGCCATCATAATTCCATTTGGGTTGTGGTTGATAGGTTGACTAAGTCTGCTCATTTCTTGCCTGTTCATGCTTCATATACTGCTAAGGATTACGCTAGATTGTATATCCGAGAGCTAGTCAGACTGCATGGAGTTCCCTTGTCTATCATTTTGGATAGGGGTACTCGGTTCACTTCGCAATTTTGGAAAACTTTTTAGAAGGGTCTTGGTACCCAAGTGCTTTTGAGTTTTGCTTTTCATCCGCAGACCGATGGTCAGGCTGACTAGACCATCCAGACCTTAGAGGATATGTTGAGAGCTTGTGCACTTGACTTTAAGGGAAGTTGGGATGATCACTTACCATTGACAGAGTTTGCTTACAATAACAGTTTCCACTCTAGTATTGGCATGGCTCCGTTTGAAGCCTTATATAGAAGGAAGTGTAGATCACCCATAGGTTGGTTAGAGGTGGGTGAAGCGGCTGTGAGTGGTCCTGATTCGGTATTTAAGGCTATGAAAAAACTTAAGTTGATTAGGGAAAAGTTGAAAACTGCGTAGAGTCGTCAGAAGTCATATGCGGATGTTAGAAGGAGAGACCTTGAGTTTGAAGTTGGTGACCTAGTGTATCTGAAAATTTCACCCATGAGGGGGTGAAGAGATTCGGAAAGAAGGAGAAGCTTAGTCCCCGTTATGTTGGTCCTTACAAAATTCTTAGCCGTGTTGGTAAGGTAGCTTATGAGGTCGAGCTTCCTTTCGAGTTGTTCTCTGTTCATCCAATATTCCATGTCTCCATGCTTAGAAAGCATATTAGCGATGCTGTGGTAGTGGATTCCTCTGTAAGTGCTGACATTCAAGAAAATCTTTCTTTTGATGAGATTCCTGTTGAGATTCTTGATTTCAGTGTCCGAAGACTAAGGAACAAAGAAGTTCCCTTGGTCAAGGTGTTGTGGCGAAACCAATCTGTTGAGGGTGCAACTTGGGAAGCTGAGGCGGATAAGCAATCCAAGTACCCGCACCTGTTTTTTGCGAACTCCGACCAATTCGAAGGTGATGTTCTTTCCTAAATCATGCACTTTTGATAAAAGTTGCAGCAGTTCAGCTGTTATTTATTATGTGTTCAGTTGTAGTTTCTTCAATTTATGCATTCTATGTTGCATTCAGAGTGAGAAACGATGTAGTGATGAGTCTAATGAATGGTTTCAGCTGTATTCTCTAGTCCCTATCTAATCTTGGCTTGTCTAGCGTCATTTGAGGATGAATGTTTCCAAGGGGTGGATGATGTAATACCCCGGAAAAGTTTTCGTTGAAATTTTGTGCATAAAAGTGTTGGGTTCTATCTTCTAAAATGAATTATAAATTTTACATGTGGAATGTCTTAGATTATCATCCACCATTGCGTAGAGTATCGAATAAGCTTTCCAACGATATGTGTATCATCCGAAACAGACACCCGAGCAACGAGTTATGAACATTCCGATCGAATCGTGAATAGTAGTGAACAGTAAAACGTGCAGGAAAATGTACTGAGGCCTGGCGTATTTTTGCTCCAACTTTAAATGATCATAACCCCTTGTACATAATGATCTGGGTGATCTAGTATATATCAACGGAAAGCTCTGTGAGTCCTCTTTCTAATGAAATTAGTTTCATCTAATTTGGATATCGGAGTAAAACGTTATGGTTGATCTACTTCAGACTATCAAAATAGTCCATCAAAGGACAGATTTGAGAATTATTTGATTTTTAGGGGCGTTTTGGTCATTCTCCCTCACCCAAAATCCGTCCAAACCCTATATTAAAGCTTATTAGAAGCATTATATGTTATATTTCATCAAATTCCCTCAAAAAGAAAACCCTAAGCTCCTACATCCAACTTCAAGAACCTCCAAAGTTCACCATTAATTCTACAAATTTATTCAAGATTCTAAGTTCCTAGTTCAAGAACTCTAAGAACCATCATTCAAAGGCAAGATTAGCATCTCAAAAATGAGTATCAATTTAAATTTCATCATTCAAGGTATGTGGGGTTTTTCAACAAAAACTCTCTTTCGTTCATGTGCCCAAAAGTAATTTTCTTTACAAAGGCATGATTTTTATTTGATTTTTTACGAATTTGAAGCATGAACCCATATCTTATGATGATTATTATGAAATCTTAATGTTTATGATTTTGAAAGATGAATTTACATGTGTGGAGATATAAAGCATGAATCTTGAACGATATTTTTCATGATTTTGATATTTGGGCGTGAATCCCCATTGGAAATTGTGTCTTTTTTAGAAATTGTGTGTTATAAGCACGTTGATGTTGAATATTTGAGATATTTTGAATGATTTGACCTTTTGGTCTTAATGGAGTTTGTTTGAACTCGAGTGTGAAAGAAATCCACAATGTGGTTGATTTTGATAGATGAGAAGCATGATGGCTTTCGATGTATATTTATTTATTACTGAAATTATTTTGTTGTGGATTTTCTTTGAAATGATCTGAGATAAGTATGGCAGAAATCTTTAGCACCGAGTGGGAGGTATAAAGCGACCTTACTTCCCTAGAACTACGTGGCCCCATAGGAGTGAGCCTGAGGCTGATTTATGTAGTGATCACTAGTTTGTGTGGATTTGATATCGATAGTCCTACTCCGATGGCAGGGATAGAACAGCTCTCCCCAACATGGGTTGTACGTTGGACTCCATGTAGCTCACATGGTTTATGTCGGTTATAGGATCTCCCAGTGTGTGTGTGTTTCCTTGTGTCTATGGTGAATGGTGAAGTGATTTGAAAGTGGAATTGTGAAAGTTATTCTTTCGAAAGATTTAAATAATATTTACATTATTAGAATTGATATTCTTGATGAACTGAAAGTGATTGACAAATTATATGATGACTCACATGTGTTATTGTACTTATTTCATCCTCTCATGATTATGATAATTTTCTTCGGGTTATGCGAGTCTTTCATACATCCTGCATATTTCTTATAAATATTTATGATGATGATGTTTATACAACTGCATACACCCCTATATACTCGGTTTCTTTCCATGGTATTGACCCACATCTTCAGATGAGGGCTGCATTTTCTCGGAATATAGGTTCAGGTGCTCATTTTCAGGTTTGACAGTGATTCTTCGGGCATGCTGTTCTACATCCTCTGTTGTGGTGAGTCCTCATGTTCCAAGGACGTGATGTCTAATGTTGATTTCACGGAATTGTTTACATTTGATAACTGAGTATGAGTCAATTGGGGCATGTCTCAATGGCTCGCGGGTTTTATTGATTTTCTTAAAGGCTTGTCAAAATAGTATAGATGTTGGGAGTTGACTAATAAGTCGTATTTTGTTATCTTTCTGAAATTCTTTTATTCTTTAATGATGATTACTTTGTTGATATTTGAGGGTTATTTATGGAAACCCCATTGATTTGTGTTGAACGGAATGAAAATGGCTCAAAGGGTTAGCTTGGGGCTACTCGTAGCCTCAAGCACCGTGTGATGCACTGGAACCCATTTTTTGGGGCGTTACAGATCCATATCTCTATTGAGCATAGCATCTCTACACTGTTTCAACACATCACTCAATACCCCAGATAAAAACTTACTCATACTCGCTCTAGCATCAGCTACCAAGTCGGGAGCATACATAGTGTAATACCCCACAAAAATCCAAACCAATATTAGAGCCATGTACCAAGCTCATTCATAGTACATCATGGCTCTTTTATAGTTTTATGATTAATTTAGATGTATATTAAGGCTTCAAATAACTCCTACCTATCAAACGAATCAAAATATTCCTTACCGATTGAATTCTTGAGAAGGATATTGGTATAGTCAATTTCAAAATGAGCATATCTCTCATTAGAATTGGAATTTTGGATTTCATGTCCTATCAACAGATATATAATTGAATTATCTTTCCAACGATACCAATTTTGCCTAAATCTGATATCGGAGCAAAGAGTTATTCCTATTTTACTCTAGCATGTCAAACTGGAAATAGTGTGATGACATTCGTGGTAGCTTACCACATTTCCGATGCCCTATCACGAAGGTCATTAGCTTGGGCAGAAACTAGCTCCTAAGGGACAAAATTCGTGGTAGCTTACCACATTTTTGATGCTATGTCACAAATGTCGCCAGCCTTAGGAAGAATCCAGCTTCTGTGTGATGATATTTTTTACGGCTTACCACATTTTTGACGCCATGTTACAAATGTCATCAGCATTAGGCAGAATTCAGCCTCTGTGTGATGACATTTTTGATGGCTTGTCACATTTTTTACACCTTGTCACAAATGTCGTCAGCTATTTTTTTCAGCAACTGGAAATTTATTTCATAAGGGTATTTTGGTCTTTTCCCTTCACTGGCCACGACTTATAACCCTAAAAAGGCATAATTTTTCCTATTTTTCTTCAATTAATCATCTCAAAAACCCTTTCTTCTACTTTCAACCACAAGATTAGGGTTTCCTATCAAGATCATCTCCTCAGGAACAAGAACATTCTTTCCCAAAGGGATTAAACCCTAGTCAAGAAAAATCAAGGGCATGCCTAAGGATTTCTTCAGGAACCTTCAGAAACATTAGATCTCTTTCAAGATCAAGCTTTAAGGTATGCGTAGTGTTTATCTATGGATTCAATCCGTTCATAGAGCTCAAGAACCATGTTTTAAATATTATTTTATAAATTTTTTGAGGTAATATGAGTATGTACATATTGACGATTGTTGTTTAAGTTTCAATGTGATGTCTAAAGGTGTTGTCATGGAATATATATGTTTGTTAATTAAAAACCATGAACTTTTGGTGGTTTAATATGGTTCAACTATGAAACTCACCTATGCCTTAGAAAGTGCATGCAAGGTGTTTGATAAAATGCTTAGGATGCTAGAAATTCATGTTTGTATGGTTCTATGATGTCTAAATGACAAGTCCATGTTAGCTATATACTTCAATATTAATCCCATGCTTTTCATGTGTTGCTATTATGGTGGTATGAAGCATGTAATATAATTGAGATATACAATATGTACACGAAATATACCCATGCATTCCCTACAATGTTTAAGATGTTGAATAACTATATGAAATATGATATCCCCTACTTATGATATTATGAATGGTGGACTCAAATCTTGTGATCAAGTCATGTCATGTGTGTCAGTTTCCTTCAACCGAGTCCTGGGGGTATTCGTACCCAAAAACTATAGCTGTGTTCCTAGATCCATGTCATGTTATCACGATACTCTCAGTCAAGCCATGATCTATAGAATTCAATCAGTCATATGACTCAGGAAAATCCAGTAATCTCAGTAGTTCAGTAATCTCAATCATCTCAGTAGTTCAGTATTTTCAGTAATCTCAGTGCTCAGTAACCTTAGTAATCATAGTAAATCTCAGTAACTTCAGTACTCTTAATCAGTCCTCATCTCTCATTATATTCCATTCATCATTAGAATCCAGTAAACATTGTTTTAGCTCCACTAAACAATACCACTATTTTTAGTTCAGTTAATCAGTATCAGCTCAACAAATCAGTTCAGTTAAGTTATTTATTTAAGCCTAGTTATTCAGTTTAGTGTCTTTCAAATGGGAGTAGGATTCAGCACTGAGCGAACCTAGGGATGGGGGCTCACCCGCTAGAATAGGACTGAGATCCCTAGAAGCAATCCCTAAGTTCTAGAACTATGTTGCTAGCATAGGTACGAGATGTCACCCATTATATTGGACTGACATACTCAGGGGTCACCCGTTAGCACATTTATATGTATAGGACTGATCCCAGGAGTCACCCGCTAGATTAAGACTGACTCCACAATAGATGTCTTTACTGGTGGTACGGTACTGACATCCTTCCAGTCAGGGCAGATATTGGACCCCAGTCAGCTTAGCTTGGGGCATGTCAGTTAGATGAACACATCCCATAGTTTTAGTTACAGACTTAGTACTGTCAAAAATAGTTAACTCAGCTTAGTAGTACAGATTCAGTACTGTTAGATACAGTCAATTCTTATCATTGTAAATAGACTTCAAGATCACCCATTATCTAGGATTGATCTCAACTATGATTAATCAGTATCAAAATCATTAGATTTAAAGATCACCCGCTAGATAGGACTGATCTCAAACTAAGTCAAAGCATCCTTATTATCAATATACTCATGATCACTCGCTAGATAGGACTGATCTCAGATTTAGTTACTCCAAGTAGAACAAAACTTAGATAGTTCCATCATAACTTAGACTGTCAGATACTATCGCTCAATATCAATTACATCAGTTAGGCGAATCATCACAGTTATATCAGTTATATCAGTTTTTTCAACTCATGTATCAGTCATATTAGTTATCAAAATTCATGATATCAGTATTCAGCTTCAAGAATGTCAGACACATTCAACCATACCAGTTCTTCATAATTTGAACTATCAAAAATAGTCGTTCATCTATTTAGTATCTCAGTATCAGTACACTAATGTTGTCAGTATTCAGACTCAGTAGTCAATATCTACACGAGTTTAGTTACAGTTATGTATGCATGTATGTATTCTTATATTCATATTAGTCAGCATTGTTCATGTATATAACCCTTTGTATTTAGCCTAGCTCACTCGTATACTCAGTACATTTAGATGTACTGACGCATTTGCGCTATGGTTCCTTCTCTTATGTTACACCATAGGTTCAGAGGCACGAGCTCCAGATCAGCAGTAGTATTCCAGTGCTCAAAGTTTGCAATGAGTCCTTCTCATTCGAGGATGATATGATTATTGCTACATTTACTATTCAGTTGCTAGATGGAGTTAGTTGAAGACATATTCCTTCAACTCCTTATTCAGTTTAGTCAGAGGCTTTCAGACTAGATGTTAGATTAGATATTCAGATCTTATTATTTTTAGTATTTATGACTTGTTTTGGTATTGTTATACCTTTTCCAGATATTTTGTTATCAAACATTTATTCAGTTCAAAGCTTAGGGCCTTTCGTGTTCATGTTTTTTGCATTTTATGATATATTATGCAGTATACAGGTATAGATATCAGTCATGGATTAGCTTGTGGTCCTTCAGGGTCATAAGCACCGTGTAGCATTCCGGTTCAGAAAATCAGGATGTTACAAACTTGGTACCAAATCCTAAGGTTCAATAGAGTCCTAGGAAGTGTGAAAGCCGCATCTAGTAGAGTCTTGTACATGCATGTGTTGTGCACCACACTTATGTTCAGGAGGCTATGAGATATTTTAGGAATAGTTTCCCTTCTTTCATGTCTCAGATCGTGCTATAGAAAGGTTCTCTAAGAAAACTCATATAGATTCTCATCATGCTTTAGTCAAGTCAACTTTACCTTACTTTCAAAGTAACAGAAGTAGTGACGCTCAAGTCCTACAGATAGAGCTTTCTCAAATAGTCCCTACAGACAGCTATGGAATTTTCCTCATGCTCAACAGTATCCCATCAGTTTAATTATGTCCCAAAGTTTTACGGATCTCATTCATGGTTATGAGAACTTGTTCTCGAACCCAAATTTAGATATGCCAGTAGATCACTCCTCAAAAATCCTATGATAGCATATGACTAGAGTTAGAAGCATGAACCCAGAAGTTTAGCAATAGTAGAGTTGGGATAATGATATCTGGATTGAACAGACTATGTATTCATGGGGATAGTTATGCCAGACTGAATCAGTAGGTTTGAACAGTGTGAGTTATAAATTTAAGTTTATTGACTCAAAATTAAGCATGAAGGTGTAAATGTGATACTAGTAGAATGTGAGGGAAACAGGGGCAGATGATGTGCTAAGTAAGGCAAGAATATGCTAATCAGAGTGTAAGTATATAATGATGATTGCAGTTTAGTTTAGTGCTCACAGAATTATGATGATGGCTTAAATCCAAGTGGGGATGGTAGATCAAGTACCAAAGTCAGGTTCTCAGATTCCAGTAGTCATCCTTATCTCAGTATAAAGCTTCGTACTTTAGTTGGCATAATTCCTATGCGTGCTTCATGTTTTAGATTCCATAAATACTGCTTACATTCACACGCATTCCATAGAATCGTGTGTGCTTTTAGTTCCCAGTATAGGGAATTTAGTCCTAGCTCACTCAGTGTTACAAATTATGTTCCACAAACTCAGACATTCCAGAATTAGGTCATGCATCTCATGACTCATGTACACATCATGCTCCCCAGTATACTCAGTTTCCATGACTCATGCTACACCTCTACTGATCAGATAAATCAAGACTATGTCATGTATATCCTCAGTTCATCTCATGCATCATACATTAGTTTCAGACTCCCAAAGTTTAGTTATAATCTAGTTTGTAGATGTCCTGTGCATCACCCAGCATCTTCGTAAGCTACGCATTCATAGTGGGACATAGCGTCCCAAGGGAGAGATACCCCACTTTCTCTTAACGCTCTCATGCCTTAGATCCTTCAATTTCTCCTTGCATAACAAATTCGGTCTAGAATAGAGGGTACTCATAAGTTGACCTTCAAGTTAGACCTCAGCTATAAGTCAAGTATTCAAAGGTTCAGTTCAGTTCACGATGTTTAGTCCATATGTCACGTAGCAGACTCTGTCATGTTCTCATGTTTTAGTTCAATCTTAGTGCCTTTATCATTGTATGTTCAGTCGTATGTTCGTGAGTCAGTTCAGTCATGTATTCACGCATCAGCTATGTATGGTCAGCTTATCAGTACTTTTAGCCATGCACTCACGTATCATGTCATTCATATAACCTTGCATCAGATATGCATGGATTAAACTTATCAGTTAAGCATCAGATATGCATTCTTAATTTGAGAAACTCAGTTTATCAGAACACTCAGTCCTACATTCATAAATTAGCTACCCATGCATCAGATATGCATGTACAGTATGATATGCTCAGTTTTCAGTCATGTCAACCATAAATCATGATCAGTCATTCATGCTATATATGTGTCGCTTTATCTTTTCTCCCCTCTCAAGAAGTCATCATTCGAGGACGAATGTTTCCAAGGGGGAGATATTGTAATACCCCAAAAAAAATCCAAACCAATATTAGAGCCATATACCAAGATCATGCATAGTACATCATGGTTCTTTTATAGTTTTAAGATTAATTTACATGTATATTAAGGCTTCAAATAACTCCCAGCTATCAGATGAATAAAAACATTCCTTACCGATTGAATTCTTGAGAAGAATATTGGTATAGTCAATTTCAAATAGGAATATCTCTAATTATACTTGGAATTTTTGGGCTCATGACCTATCAACAGATATATAATTGAATTATCTTTTCAATGATACCAATTTTGCCTAAATCCGATATCGGAGCAAAGAGTTATTCCTATTTTACTCCAGCATGTCGTGCTGGAAATAGTGTGATGACATTCGTGGTAGCTTACCACATTTGTGATGCCCTATCACGAAGGTCGTCAGCCTTAGGTAGAAAACAGCTCCTAAGTGACAAAATTCATGGTAGCTTACCATATTTTTGATGCCATGTCACAAATGTCGTCAGCCTTAGGTAGAATCCAGCTTTTGTGTGATGATATTTTTGATGGCTTACCACATTTTTGATGCCATGTCACAAATGTCGTCAGCCTTAGGCAGAATCCAGCTTCTGTGTGATGACATTTTTGATGGCTTGTCATATTTTTGACGCCTTATCACAAATGTCGTCAGCTATTATTTTCAGCAACTGAGAATTTATTTCATAAGGGTATTTTGGTCTTTTTCCTTCACTTCCCATGAATTATAACCCTAAAGAGGCATAATTTTTCCCATTTTTCTTTAGTTAAGCATCTCAAAAACCCTCTCTTATGCTTTCAACCATAATATTAGGGTTTTCTCTGAAGATCATGTTTTCTCTGAAGATCATCTCCTCAGAAATAAGAACATTCTTTCCCAAAGGGGTTAAACCCTAGTCAAGAAAAATCAAGGGCAAGCCTAAGGATTTCTTCAGGAACCTTCAGACACATTAGATCTCTTTCAAGATCAAGATTTAAGGTATGTGTAGTGTTCATCTATGGATCTACTCCGTTCATTAAGCTCAAGAACCATGTTTTAAATACTATTTTGTATACTTTTTATGGTGATATAAGTATTACATGTTGACGATTGTTGTTTAAGTTTCAATGTGATGTCTAAAGGTGTTTTCATGGAATATATATGTTTGTTAATTGAAAACCATAAACTTTAGATGGTTTAATATGGTGCAAGTATGAAACTCACCTATGCCTTAGAGAATGCATGCAAGGTGTTTGATAAAATGCTTGGAATGCTAGAAATTCATGTTTGTATGGTTCTATGATGTCTAAATGACAAGTCCATGTTAGCTATATACTTTAATATGAATCCCATTCTTTTCATATATTGCTATTGTGGTGGTATGAAGCATGTAATATAATGGAGATATACAATATGTACATAAAATATACCCATGCATTCCCTACAATGTTTAAGATGTTGAATAACTATATGAAATATGATATCCCCTACTTATGATATTATGAATGGTGGACTCAAATCTTGTGATCAAGTCATGTCATGTGTGTCAGTTTCCTTCTATCGAGTCTTGGGGGTATTCGTACCCGAAAACTATAGTTGTGTGCCTAGAGCCATGTCATGTTATCATGTTACTCTCAGTCAAGCTATGATCTATAGAATTCAGTCAGTCATATGACTTAGGAAAATCTAGTAACCTCAGTAATTCAGTAATCTCAGTGATCTCAGTAGTTCAGTATTTTCAGTAATCTCAGTGCTCAGTAACCTTAGTAATCACAATAAATCTCAGTAACTTCAGTACTCTTAATCAGTCCTCATATCTCATTATATTCCATTCGTCATCAGAATCCAGTAAACTCAATTTTAGCTCTGCTAAATAATACCACTATTTTTAGTTAAGTTAATCAGTATCAGTTCAGTAAATCAGTTAAGTTAAGTTATTTAGTTCAGCCCAGTTATTTAGTTTAGTGTCTTTCAGATGGGAGTAGGATTCAGCACCGAGCAAACCTAGGGATGGGGGGTCACCCGCTAGAATAGGACTGAGATCCCTAGAAGCGATCCCTAAGTTCCAAAACTACATTGCCAGTGTAGGTATGAGATGTCACCCATTATATTGGACTGACATACTCAGGGGTCACCCGTTAGCACATTTATATATATAGGAATGATCCCAGGAGTCACCCGTTAGATTAGGACTGACTCCACATCAGATGTCTTTACTGGTGGCGCGGTACTGACATTCTTCCAGTCAGGGCAGAGATTGGACCCCAGTCAGCTTAATTTGGGGCATGTTGGTTAGATGAACACATCCCACAGTTTCAGTTACAGATTTAGGATTGTCAGAAATAGTTAACTCAGCTTAGTAGTAGAAATTCAGTACTGTTAGATACAGTCAATGCTTATCATTGTAAATAGACTTCAAGATCACCCATTAGCTAGGACTGATCTCAACTATGATGAATCAGTATCAGAATTATTAGATTTAAAGATCACCCGCTAGATAGGACTAATCTCAGACTAAGTCAAATTATCCTTATTATCAGTATACTAATGATCACCCACTAGATAGGACTGATCTCAGATTTAGTTACTCCAAGTAGAACAGAACTCAGATACTTTCATCAGAACTTAGACTGTCGATACATTCGCTCGGTATCAATTATATCAGTTTGGCCGATCATAGTTATATCAATTATATCAGTTTTCTAAACTCATGTATCAGTCATATCAATTATCAAAATTCATGATATCAATATTCAGCTTCAGGACTATCAGACACAGTCAACCAGACCATTTCTTCATAATTTGAACTATCAAAAATAGTTGTTTATCTATTCAATATCTCAGTGTCAGTAAACTCATGTTGTTAGTATTCAGACTTAGTAGTCAGTATCTCCACGAGTTCAATTACAGTTATGTATGCATATATGTATTCTCACATTTATATTAGTTAGCATTGTTTATGCATATAACCCTTTGCATTTAGCCTACCTCACTCATATACTCAATACATTCAGACGTACTGACGCATTTGTGCTATAGTGCTTTCTCTTATGTTACATCATAGGTTCAGAAGCGCGAGCTCCAGATCAGCAGTAGCATTCCAGTGTTCAGAGTTTGTAGTGAGTCCTTCTCATTCTAGGACGATATGATTATTGCTATATTTACTATTCAGTTGTTAGATAGAGTTAGTTGGAGACATATTTCTTCAACTCCTTATTTAGTTCAGTCAGAGTCTTTCAGACTAGATGTCAGATTAAATATTCAGATCTCATTATTTTCAATATTTATGACTTGTTTTGGTATTGTTATACCTTTTTCAAATATTTTGTTATCAGACATTTGTTCAGTTCGAACCTTATGGCCTTTTATGTTCATGTTTTCCACATTTTATGATATATTATATAGTATTCAGGTACAGATATTAGTCATGGGTTAGTTTGTGGTCCTTCGTGGTCATGAGCACTGTGTAGCATTCCGGTACAGAAAATTGGGGTGTTACACTTAGCTAATTGGTTAAACTTAAGACAATACTCTTTTACGGTCATGGAACCTTACCTTAGGTTCATGAACTCTTCTACCTTAGCCTCTCTCATCTCTAGCTGGAAAAACCTATTTTGAAAGGCACTCTAAAACTCTAACCAAGTCACTAGAGCTGCATTTTCCTCTCTACTCTTCTCCCACATCACTACCCAATCATGAGCAATATCTTTCAACCTATAAGATGCTAAATCAACACTCTCCTTCTTAGAAATATGCATAATATGGGTAGTCTTCTTCACCTTCTCTAGAAACAACTGCGGGTCCTCACCTACTATTGACCCAAAGAATTTGGGCGGGTTCATTTTTATAAAGCTTCTAATCCTGGCTAAGGTAGAATTCCCATCTTGCTGAGGTGGGACTGCAGCCTGACGGTTGCCATGAATATTAGTCACCGCCTGGGCTAACACCTAGAAAGCTGCCCGAAACTCTGTATGTGACACACTCTCATTCTCAGGATCTACTGGCTGAGAGGGCTGATCATCGACCCCACGAACAAAATCTCTGTAAGGAAGCATACTCTGTAAATCAAAGAATGAAGTGGATTAGACTGAGGATCAACTTGAGCTCATGCTCACTCACACAAAATGATCACTGAAAGAAGGGAAACTACTCCTAAGAATATCCTATAGCCTCTTGTACATAAATGTGGCGCGCTACACACCCATGCACAAAACTCTACTAGATGTGGCTTTCAGACTCCCTAGGACACTCTTGAACCTTAGGCTCTGATACTAAGCTTGTAATGCCCCGAAATCCCATCCCAAGACGTCACATGGTGCTTATGACCCCGGAGGACCACAAGCTAACCCTTTATGGATATCTAAACCTATATACAGCATAATATCAAAAATAAATGTAGAAACTAGCCATAAGGTTCAATACATCTATGAATACTCATAATACAGAAAATTTAATACTAATACATCCATCTAAAAAGCCTCTAAACGGTCTAACCTGTGGAGTTGATGGGACATGTCCCCAACTAACTCCATCAACTAAAAATAAGTAAAGTCTGAAACAATAATAGTAAACTGAGCCTCGTCCTTAAAAGAAGAGGACTCACTTCTACTGTTGCTGACTAGGATTGAACTGCTGAGGATACGCTAGATCCTGTACCTCTAAACCTATGGTATCAAATAAAATACCATATCACAAATAGGCCAATACAGGAATGTACTGAGTATGTATATGGGGTAGGCTAATGCAAGGGTTCATGCATGCACAATATCTAAACTGAATAATTATGAGAATACTGCATGAGAACACATACATGAATGCATAGAACATAAACACAATCATCGCAACTCTAGATACTAAAACTCAAATACCACTTTACTGTAGACTGAACTTACTACTGACACTGAGATACTGAATCACTGACTCATCTGATACTGATAACTGAGGATCTGGATGTACTTACATCAAGGACTAAATTCTGAGCTTACTACTTTCAACTGATAGAATTAAAGATCAGCTTTTCTAACCAATTATTCTGGAAGTAATTTCCAATGATAAGAAGTATGATCATGTCCGAATCTGACAACAAGAATACTCAACAGAATCTGATATGGAGATCAAGCCTATCTAACGGGAGATCTCTAGGTATGATTATAAGAATACTTTACAGAATCTGAGACTGGGATCAAGCCTCTCTAACGGGAGATCTCTGGATATGATAATAAACATCTGTATATGAGACCAATCCTATCTAATGGGATGGTCCATGAATCAATGGAACTATCTGAAGTCCTCACTGAGATAGACGACTGTACCACACAATCCTAATTTCTGAAGATTGCTGCAAAAACTGCAACTGTGGGAAGTAGTTACTTAACCGACATGCCCTAACCTACCACAGGTGGGGTCCAACCTATGACCCTAGCTAGCAGGGTATCAATATCGTGCCACGGGTAAAGACTTCTCTAGCCAAGCCTCTCTGACGGGATGACCCTTGCAGGAAGTCGGCCTGAGGTAATATAATAGTCAAACCTCTCTGACAGTGACAACCTTTACTGATGGGATACTCCTACATCCTGCAATGGCTACGCAGTTCTAGAGTTCAGGATTGCTTCTAATTACTCGGCCTCTCTTATGGGAGAGCCGACATCCCTTCCCTTGCTTGGTGCTAACTTCTACTCCCAACTGAAAGACTCTGAACTGAAATCTTAACTGAACACAACTAAACTGAATTTGATACTGATCATGTTTCTCAAAAGATCTGACTGAGTTCCCTTGAGATTACCTAGTTCTGTATCTGACGAAAAAGGTATCAAATTATGGTATCTGACTAATATTGTAGAGCTTGAATAGATTACTCGAATCGCTTCTAAGATTAGAATTGAATCACTTGAATACTATTAAATATGAGCTGATTAGAGGACTAAGGCTAGATTACTAGCGATATAGAGATAACTGAGATTACTGAGCTTTCTTAAGTTCTGCACTTGTCTGAGGATACAGAGTTCTATAGTTCACTGAGTTCTGAGAATCATGGCTTGACTGGAGTTATCTAGAAACTGACACGGGCTCTAGACAACAGCTCTATTATCGAGTATAAATACCCCCTGGACTTGATAGCATAAAAGTAAAGAACAATCGTTTATTCATTATCACAATCATTCATGTCTCATCACAATCAATAAAATATCTCATAATCATTAAAGCATCATCATAATCATTAAAGCATTTACACAGTGATCGAGGGATCACTTTTGGCATCTCGGAATCATAATCATATAGTAATGTAAGAGAAACATGCTACTAATTAGTACTCCATTCAACAAGGTTTACCTCAGCTATTTCATACCTATATCAATCTTGACACATGTTTGGATATCACATGGCTTGGGAAAACTTCATACTATCACGTCATAACCTACTTGCTATCCACTTGGCATATATTAAAAGCTTAACATTTATCAAGAGAACATAATAGGGGAATTTACTACCATTATATCTCGACTTTTTCACTAGGGTCTTTCAACAACCACTAGACATGACAGATTTTACACCTACTTGGGGATTTCATGCTATCTTGGCACATTTCACTCACTAAGGCATTTTATCAAACACTAGGCATCCATGGACTAACTCACAATTTGGATTTTCACATTCAACATACTATAATGGCTCTTACATTTCACCTAAGCTACCTATGGGGAACATTCTTCACTTATTCAACCATTTCTACACCCAAAATTCATGAACATATCACATGGAAAAACAACTTCAAGAGGGTCTATCACAAACATCACATGAATTCCACATACTAGGGTCAAAACTCATAACTTTTGTAGACACACATAAATCAAAACTCAGCAACACATTAAACACCAATTTCAACTCATACAAATCATTAACAACTCATAAACATAAGAATCTTTTAGTTTTAAAAAGGGTTCTTGAGCTTCTTGGATGAAAGGGACTCAAGAATCAATGTCTACATACCTTAATCTTTGAAATTGGATGAATCCTAATACTTGAAACTCTATCCGCACTTGTAATAAATAATTCTTAAAGCCCACACTATGAGGAACTTAATTCTTGAAGAAACCTTGAAGAATTTATGGATGATTTTTGAAAGATTAAGGTTCTTGATGAAACCCTAGATATTCTCTCTTTAGAGAATTTGAAGAGGAATGGTTAAATTAGGATTTTGGAAGAGGTTACCTATATTTATATAGGCTCAAAAAGAGTGGGAAATGAACAAAATACCCTTGCAAAATATCTCTAAATTACTGAAAAAAATGACTGACGACATTTGTGACAGGCCATCATAAAAGGTTAGATTTTATGAGTTTCTGCCTAAGGTTGACGATGTCATTAGAAATGTCGTTAGAAACGTGACAGGCCATTAGAAATATCATCACACATTTTCTAGATTGACATGCTGGAGTAAAATGGTCATAACTCTTTGCTCTAGTATCGTATTTTGGAAAAATTGGTATGGTTGGAAAGATAATTCAAAGAGATTTCATTTGATATATGGTATATCCTCTGATTATATATATAAAAGAAGTTATTATTGATTCAAGTTCACCCAAATTTTTACGGTCACTAAAACTTGAATGATTGGAAAGCTTTCAACTCGTCCATGAGTTAGCGGACCTCTATGATATTAATTCATGCTCAAATAGACTTTCACACGATTCAAAGTATTTCATACTTTGGAAGATATTTCTGAAACATTTTGACTCGGATTTTTGCTTTACCAAATATGCTCTAAGGCTCTGACTGGAAGAGGATTTTGCAGGGCATTACAGCCAATCCCAGTTGGTGTATTTATAAATGGCAGCCCGAGGGGTTCTGATACATAGCATAGGGCCGATCCCAGTTGATGTATTTATGGGTGGCAGCCCGAAGGGTTCTGATACCGAGCATAAGGCTGATCCCAATTGATGTGTTTATGGATGGCAGCTTAGGGGTTACGATACCTAGCATGGGCCAATCCAGATTGATGTATTTGTGAGAGTCTTTTCCTTCTTCCACTGATTAGTTGGTCATTATATCACATGTTACAAACTTTATAAAACAAAGAAATATAAAATAAAGTAAAGAATGTAATGTATATGATTCCACAATTATAAGAAATGGTGGTCTTCTATCCTTGCCTATATTATGCATTGATATTTGATTTCACTTGAGCTCTTATTTTACATATGTTCATGTTATACCTTATTTACTCAGTACATTCTTTCGTACCGATGTCCCCATTGCTTTAGTGCACTACATTCATGCCTACAGGTTATTAGGTAAAAAGCGATCCTTACTGGGTATGATCGAGTTCAGTTGTGGGTTGGTATGCTTCGTTCTTTCCGAAGTTTCCAAGTCTAGAGTTAACTTTGGCTTGTATAGTTAATGAATATATGGGCCCTGTCCCAACTAGTAATTAGCAATTGCTCATTGTAGAGGCTTGTAGATAATTGTTATTGTGAGTCAAATAGTCAATTATAGTTTAATTGTCCTTATATTATACTTTTATTATATTTGCATATAGTTTGTTTTTTTTCCTAAATTCAGTTTATCTTTGACAACCCACTAATGTTGTTTGGTTTTAATTGATTGTTTTAATTGGGGATGGCACCAGGTGACAGTCGCCCCTCCTCAGTTTTGGGGTGTGACAAAGTTGCTATGTATAAAGATAATTCTTCTATGTCATCTATTATTCTAAGTTGTAACACAAAGTGGTGCTTTATTTATACTTATATAATGTCATAAGGCGTATAATGTTTAATTGTTATTATTATTATACCTTTCATATTTATCAACTATTGTCCACTTTCTAATAAAATATTTAAGGATATGCTATTTGTAAAAATTGTTATGCAACAATTAAGTGAACCACATGTTTGGTCGTTTGTTTGTTATAATTATAAGAAGATAACTCCAATTATAAAATGAACCAATTACCTCGTTACTGTAGAACGTGATTTGTATAGGAGATTTATATAAACTCTAGTGAGCAAAGAAGTAATTCTCTCAAAACTAGTGTATGGTTTTCTTTGACTAAAAAACATTATTTAAATATGACATATTTGTATGTAATTTATTTCAAAAGAGCTTTATAATTTATTGATATTTTAATGGTGATGTAAAATATAATTATATTAAAAAGTTATTGTTACAATAAGTATATTTCATTTAAAATAAGTTTCTATTAATTATGATATATTTAAAATGGTGTATTTATTTTATAACGAATTTATATAATATCCGAGTATAAATGTAATGGGTCAAAAAAAATTTATGTGGTGCCACCATCAGTTTCATGTGGAAGCAGAGGTACTTGACAACAACTAAGTCAATTATATGGTGGCATTACATTAGTCACCCTATTACTAATATAGTAATTAAATGTGACCTACTCTTTGAATATTTTACTATGATATGTAATGTATGATAGTTAGGCAGCTTCTTTCATTTCATTTCTCCTCACAAAACATTAAGAAAACAAAGTTAATGGCTAAAGTAACTTTTAAAACTTATTTGGAAATATCTCATCTTCTTGAAATTATGATAATTCACAATTCTTGATATATGCTAAGATCGGCACCTTGGTGTTCTTCAGTTAGTTATAGGAATATAAAGTGAAGCTTATATTCTATAAATAATATTTTTTAGAGTTCTCAACTATACTCGGATAGAGCATAAGGACGATTAAAATCTTTGTTCAATTTGGTTATGCTCCCTATTATATACGTTCTCGTTTGATTACTCCCATCAAGTTTTTTGAGCTCGAGTTTGGGGTATATTAAGTCTATTCCTTTCTTTTTTGGCATGAGTCTATAAGTTTGGCGATGTTTAGGTCTAATGTGTTATTGAAAAGTTGATTCTCTAGATATGTCTTGATTTTATTGGTGTTACCCTTGTTAAAAACTCGTACCTGATTATGTTTTCCCCGTGTCAAGTTGAGGATAGAAGATGACTTCATATATGGTATTATGATACTGGGATAAGGTACATAGTGAGTAATTTAAAAAGTGTTATGTGCTATCTTTATAAGAGTATAATTAGAAATATGATGAAATGTATTTTCTATCAATCACTAATAGTGTGATTAGCTTTAGTTAAACAATTTGTATGTATTGTAGTGTAGTTTCTTAAATATGTGCAAGTGTATGTGTAAAATGAATATGAGTAGTAGGACAATGATCTTTGCATGAGCACTGTGACCAATTTATAGTAACCTACTATTTGGCTAGATAGGGTAAAATCTTGTATTAATATACATTGTGTTTCATTAGAATATAATGATACATTTCACACAGTTTAATGTGATGATATTGACAATGGTGCAATATCCAATTTAGAATATTTTGAAGGCCAATTTCTTAATATTTCTAACTTTGGTTGGGGACTAGTTGTATTTTGATCTTTAATGAGGGAAGTCAAGTATTAAGAAACATAAATACTCCTTTTCCTAATTTACAAGAAAATAATAACATCAAAAGATTCTACATCTTCGGATAATATGTTCTCGATCATTTTGTTTATATTTCCAGTCAATCCTCATCTATATTTATTTCTATTCTTAAAAATTGTTAAATACATGAATACTTTGATGTGTCCTCTTCATAAAATGAGTTTTATAGAACTTGCATAAATGTACCATTTATGGGACTCTTTATTAGAAAATAGTGTCCCTACAAGTTGAATTAGGAGAGAGTTTATTTTTTTCATAGCTTAAGATCATTACATTACACAGGATACTTGTAGAGTTTTTTATTCGGGGACATATATGTGTTTCTACTGTACTTGTGGTTTTAGATATCATAATGATCTAGTCTATCCACATAATGATCTACTTATTTTCTTTTGGATTATTGGTTAGCTAAACTTATTGTTCTAATACGATTAACCTATTTTTTGTCCACATACACTCATATGGTGTATGTGCATTGCATTTCATGCCCTTGAGGCTAAGAAATGGGGAACATGTATGCCTATACCATATGAATTCTTTCATATGGTTTTGTAATGTGACTTTGGTTTGTGGTTTTCCATTTTATTTCTTTTTTTTATATCATGTGATTGGGGTTAGTTGGACCCTGAAGAGTTTATAGGGGTCAGATAAGTTACGGTTTGATTGGCTAGTAACTTAACTTTACCACTTATGTTAGTATAGACTAATGTATTAAAAAGGAGGCGTATTCGTGGTAGTAAACATAGTATATCTCATAGTGTAGGGATCCATTTTAAGTACAAAAATATATTTTGAAAAGCTAATACATAGCTTTACAACTTTTGTCGATATGACAAAATCTGATTTCACTGTTAAGAACCCGAAATAGGGAATGCAATATAAGACCAAATCCTGCTCCGTTTTCCACCATTTTTCAATTTAAAACTCCCTACGTGCACCACTAATAGAATTTTAATAATATATTTTCATACAAAATATATTTTGAGAAGATTCTAGATTGTTTGCAACTCCAAGACCTGTACCTACAACATGTATAAAGGCTATAAACTTTGGTTCTGTTATTTACTTATTTTAATACTAAGTTACAACACTATCTCCACTTTCCAAATTTGCTATTTCGAGAGAGTAGTGAAATTGGTGCAAACTAAATTTTATTTAGAAACTAATCTTGATTTGCACCGACATAATAAAATTATTGAAAGTTTAAGAGGTATTTAATTGTGTGTCAAGGTTGTATATACTCGTTTATTAACTGAATACTTGAAATAATTGTTTAGCTTACAATTTAAACTCTCCAAGCTATGGTCCAATTGTTTATGTGTTTAAATACTAAGGTGCGTGTATATTTGAACTATACTCTTATTACCTGCTGGTGTATTTTAAATTTTCAGTGTATCATAAGCTCCAATTGTCTAATTGATTGTATACTTTATTTGGTTCACACAATCACATGTGTTTTTAATGCAACACCACTTCAGTTGTCTTAGGATAGCGCGACCTTATGGATTCTTAGCTGGTTTAATCATATAATGTTATGTCCTTAATTGAAATATTCAATTATTCCCACTTAGATTTTATCCACATGCCTCAGTAGTTTTCATGCTCATGTATCCTTTTGATTGTTATCGTATAGTAAGCATTTATTGTATAGTCCAAACCTCTTTATTTGAGAAGTTACCTGTCATCAATCCAAACACACATATTTTGAATGTTTAGATGTGTTTTAAATGAACTATGTGCTAAATAGAATTATTTGATCCCTTTTTGTATGTCATACTGGATCATTTATAGACCAAAAGTCTTTACTTCTCACATGTCTTCATGGCTCAGTTACTTCTCACATGTCTTCATGGCTCAGTTATGTATACTCACTATCTCTAATAAAGTTTATTGAGTCCTGTATATTTTGGAGTATCACATCAAAGTCTCTTTTACTCCCTATACCATTGTATCGCCTTGAGTATTTTATCTGCATGTCAACATCACATGTCTATAATTCCAACAACTCAAAAGAGTTATGACCACCAAAGTAACAATCGCAAAATCTAATTAAGCTAAGTAATGCAAATCTATATTTTATATCTAGTAGCCCGAGGGGTTTTGATACCTAGCATAGGGCCCATCCCAGTTGATGTATTTATAGGTGGCAGCCGAGGGGTTCTAATACATACCATAGGGTCGATCCCAATTGATATATTTATGGGTGGCAGTCTGAGGGGTTCAAATACCTAGCATAGGGCCGATCCCAGTTGATGTGTTTATAGGTGACAGCTCAGGGTTTACAATACCTAGCATGGGCCAATCCAGATTAATGTATTTGTGAGGGTCTTTCCCTTCTACCACTGATCAGTTGGTCATTATATCACATGTTACAAACTTTATAAAACAAAGAAATATAAAATAAAGTAAAGAATGTAATGTATATGATTCGACAATTACAAGAAAAGGTGGTCTTCTATCCTTGCCTATATTATGCATTGATATCTGATTTCACTTGAGCTCTTATCTTACATATGGTTATGTTATACCTTATATACTCAGTACATTCTTTCGTACTGATGTCCCCATTGCTTTGGGGCACTGCATTTATGCCTGTAGATTATTAGGTGAAAAGCGGTCCTTACTGGATATGATCGAGTTCGGCTGCGGGTTGGTATGCTTCGTTCTTTCCGAAGTTTCCAAGTCTAGAGTTTACTTTGGCTTGTATAGTTAATCAATCTATGGGCCCTGTCCCAACTAGTAATTAGCAATTTCTCATTGTAGAGGCTTGTAGACAATTATTATTGTGGGTCAAATAGTCAATTATAGTTTAATTGTCCTTATATTATAACTTTTATTGTATTTTTATATAGTTTGATTTTTTTTCCTAAATTCAGTTTGGCTTTGAAAACCCACTAATGTTGTTTAGTTTCAATTGATTATTTTAATTGGGAATCGCACCAGGTGACAATCACCCCTCCTTAGTTTTAGGGTGTGACAGGTATGGCTCCTTTTGAGGTGTTGTATGGTAAGAGATGTCATTCTCCTATTGGGTGGTATGAAGTTGGTAAGGGTAAGTTGGTTGGCCCTAATTTTGTTCACCAAGACTTGAAGAAGGTGAAGGTGATTCGTGATAGGTTAAAACTACTCAAAGACGCCAAAAGTCCTATACGGATATGAGACATAGGGATTTGGAGTTTAATATTGGCGATTGGGTATTCTTGATGGTACCTCACATGAAGCGAGTGATATAGTTTGGTAAGAAGGGGAAGCTTAGTCTTTGGTATGTTGGTCCATATTTGATTTTGAAGAGGGTTGGCAATGTTGCCTAAGAGTTGGAGTTGCCCTCTAGTTTGAGCTCCATTTATTTTGTATTCCGTGTGTCCATGTTATGAAAATGCATAGGGGAACCTTCGGTTGTTATTCTCTTTGATGATGTTGTTGTTGTAGATTCTTTGTCCTATGATGATGTTCAGGTAAGGATTTATGATCGCAAGTTCGCCATTGTAAACGAAGGAGGTTGCTTCGGTAAAGGTTCTATAGAGGAACTAAAAGTTTGAGGAAGATACTTGGGAGGCGGAAGAGGAGATAAAGTCTAAGTATCCACATTTGTTTTTCATTCTGCAAACTCGTGCTTGAGGTATGTGTTAATCTTCTTAACTTGATTTATGTCTTTGATAGATAAAGGGGTTCTAAGTCCCTAAACTTTGAATTGACCATGAGTTTTGATAGACAATGGGTTCGATTCCCAAAGTCAATTGAATGAATGGTTGATTGATAATGATCATAGCATGTGTCTTATCCTTATTGTCTGTACTTGTTTTCTAACTTGGTTTAAGGTTATCTTGATGTACTATGATGGCTTAATTCATTCTTGTACTTGACTTACCCATTATTCAAGGATGAATGATTCAAGCGGGGAAGAATTAAAACACCTTGGCTTTGAACCCTCAGAAAAGATTCCCTAAGATTGAGTTTCTGGACAAGGTATGGTTTAGGCATTCCACTCGTATGCTAAGGTATGACTAGTACCCACCCTCTCATATGATGATTGGTCTAGGCTGATAACATTATGTCCAAGGTACGGTTTTTCCATTCCCAAGTCATATGATAGGGTACTAGTCATAAGATGTCAAGTCGTATGATGTCTCGAGTCTTGTCTAAAGTGTTCTGCCTAGGGTACGATTGGAGGGTACTACTTGTACCTTAGGGTACGACTTGGACATGAGGGGTAGTATGTTGATCAGTATGAGTTCCAAGGATAGGTCTAGAGTATGAGTTAGGGCACCACTCGTACTCTAGGGTACGGGTCAAAGGGGTGAATCATACCCTCCTAGGTGCAATTTTCAGCTTTTAAGCTGAGGGCATTTTAGATATTTCCCACCCCTAAACCCTTATGACACATGGCTTATAACATTGTTTAGCCTTTTATTCTTCACTGAAGTAAGATCAAAACATTCTAAAACACTCTTCAAAACTTCTCTAACAATATTGGGGATAGAGTTCATCAAGGAGGCTATTTAGGGTCTTGAAAACCAAGAATCTCTCCGTGAATCTTTGTGTATAAGGTATATGACTCTCCCCTTATCGTTATTTCTCAAATATCATGTGTGTTTAACCTTGATTATGATTTGTAAATGGTGGTTTTGAAATCAAATCTAAAGGTTTTGATGCATAATGATGAGTATTGTTTGCTCTTGTTTAACCTTGTGTTTATACATGTTTTTGGTGATGATTTGCACATGCGGGTGCTTGTTGATTGTGGTTTAACAAAGGGGTCATAAGTAACCCTAGTCTTGATGGTTTTCACTTGGGTTTTGGTCATAGTAAAGGTATGCCCCAAGGTGTTTGTAAAAATGTCTAAGAGAAATAACTAGCTATATGCTAATAGTGTTTTGAACTAGGCAATGGCTTAATGAGTAAGAATTATGGGTAAGTGGTATTGTAATAGCCTTGTTGGCCATGTGATGAGTAAATTGATGACTATGATGGTTTGTTTGGTCAAATAGGTTAGAGTCCCTAACATGAAATTTAATTGTGGTTTGAACTAAAGTTTGGTATATAAATGATAATGAAGAATGAATGGTGTTGTATAGGTCTTGTTGACAGCAAATTTATTTGAATGGTGTTTGAAACTAAGGCATTAGTCTATTAATGTGATTGATAGATAAATGGTTCATGAAGACCTTGTGGTTATGTGTGGTGTTGAATAGTAGCCTTGATGACTTAAATTGGCTAAATGGGTTAGAGTCCCTGAGTGTTGAATTGAGTGGATGTTAATGCATGTCCCAATGTCAACTATTAATGGTCACAACGGCTTGAGGTTAGATTCCCTTTCCTAATGAAATGGCTTGAGGTTAGAGTCAATTTCCTAATAAAATAGCTTGAGATTAGGGGCAATGGCTTGAGGTTAAAGTCACTTGCTTAGTGAAATAGTTTGAGATTAGAGTCCCTTGCCCAATAATATGACTTTTGGTTAGAGTCCCTTGCCTAATAATACGGCTTGGGGGTTAGAGTCTTCTTGCCTAATATGATCAAGGAGTTCAATCCCTCTAAATATAAGGGTAGAAGGTTAGAGTCCTCCACTCCATGTTCCATGATTAGATGTTTCAAGATACATGTTAAGGCCTTGTTCCCTTTCCCGATACTTAATGTATCTATATATCTACGTATGTACCTATGTATGTAAATGTGGATTCTTATAATTATTTGACTTGGTTTTTAATAATGGCACTATTTTATCCTTACCCTTAAGTTACATATGGATCTTCAACTGCTAACAGTCTCCGCACGTTGTGCCCACATGCGACACAGAGGCTGGAGCTTTTTTTTCTCTCTCTATAAAGTGACCAAGTGTTCAAGCGGTTCGCATGTTGACTTATAAGTAGTGAGCTTCCATACTTCAAAAGGAATACATTTTATAGTCTTTCTATCTTATGTCATAGACTTGTTTTAGATTTGCATTTTGGCTATTTTGGGGACATGTCCCGACATATTTAGACATCAGATTTGTAAAGAATTTATGGGTGATTGTGGACTAGGGTATGTTGGTTTGGTATGTTCGCATTAATGGAATGATTAGACATTCTTAAGTTATGTTTACTAGACTTTTTCCGCTATCTTGATTATATACTCGAGGTTCATTCGATATTTGTGGATTGATGTGATTTCTAGGTTAGGTTTATGGGGCGATCTCTGATCCTTGTTGGGCTTGAGATGCCCATACAACAAGGACTAGTTTTAGGTCGTGTCAATGTCCATATGAACCATACCATCCCCCAAGCCTACATTACAAACTGAGAAAAGTCCTATAGTGATCCTAAGTTGACTATCTAAATGCTAAGGTAAAGAAAATAAGGGCAAACCTATGGTATTTGACATGTATTGGTTGGAACTTCTTTTTGAATGCGAGTGTCTCTTGACCATCCCTACATTGACATGCATGATTTTATATGAGAGAGTGGGATATCTTTGTTGTGAGGGCACTTGAGTCATATTGCCGGCTATTTGCTTGTTCAAATAGTATAATTTGTATATATGAGTAGCTGCATGTTACTAATATGATTGCCATACCTTGATCCCATTATGTCACATTGTTGTGTTTTATGTTCACAAACAGTTGGTTTAGAAAATTAATATGAAGGGGGATGTTGTGTTTTGAGTTTAAGTATTAATTAACCACCTTGAATAGCTTAGTTTCTCCTAGTTAAGCATTATTTTTGTTTTATTATGTTTTATTGCCTGAGGACATGCAAACTTTCTAAGTTGAGGGTGTTGATGAGATATAGAAATATAGCACTTTTGATGCTTAAAATGAGGAAAATATGCAAGTTTCTGAGGCTATTTTGTTAGATATGATCTGTTTTGGGTATGTTTTGTCGAAAATCATAGTTTGGATGTTAAGTTTGTGAAAAGGGGGAAAAGGTGTTTTTGGCCACTTTTTGGAGAAATTATGGATATTTGGGATGTTTCCAACTTATTTGTAATCAAAGCATGTTTAAGAATTGAGAAAGAGCTGAAAAGATGACTCTCAGCACCTACTAAGGAAACCTACAGATCGCGTAGACCTACGAACCACAGATGGATAGAGAAGGTACCAGAGGTCAAAATCCAAATAGCTAGGCTATAGGATTTGCACCTGCGGTCAGCATCTGCGTTGCACCCTGTGTCAGGATTACAAGTACTACATACACCCTGTGCTAGACCGCAGGTACATAGGCAGGTGGCCACCGACCCAATTTTCTCCTATTTTATTCGGGTTTTGGCTTTAGGATTTCCTCTTGTACTATAAATACTCTTTATGTACTTTTTAATCAGAGTTACACATTTTTTATACTCACAAATATATTTTGATTTCAAGATCCGTCTTTGATCTTGAAATTGTCTTGTATTGATTTTAGTCCATTAATTCAGTTATGGTTGTGGGTTTTGATTCATCTTATCATTGTGATTACATCTATGCTTTCCACTATGAATGTTATTGATTTCTTCACAACTATGAGTGGCTAAAACCCATAGCTAAGGTTGTGCTAACCCTGGCAGATTGATAAAGTAGGGGAAATGCGAGTGTTGAATTGAGCCAATACCCATGGTATGCATTGCATTATCATCACTTTAATAGTTTTCTTAGTGGTCGCAAACGTTAGGATCCCGCCTAAATTATTTCTACTAACTCCAAAAGTTGAGTAGTGACTAGGAAAAGATAATGACACTAGTAATTTGAGATTTAACTATCGATCCACGCTACTAGGGAATATTTACGTAAGATGGTTAGCTTTCATCTAATAACTAAAGACTCAAAAGGTAATAGTTAACTGGGATCAAGATAAGGGTTAGTAATGCGACATCCTGAGACTAAAAAGGTAAAGGGTAAAATTCTTCTACTCGTCCAACAAATTGTAGAAAGGTACATAACTTATCAATTTTGCATGCAAGGTATTGGGTAGGTTCAATAACACATGATAAACCTAGAGAGTTAAGAAGCCAGGGGGAACGTAATCCTAGTGTTCACCTATACTGATTACAACCAGAGTTAATACTAATCTTTGCTCAAGATTACTACAAACAATTCCTTCATTTACTTTTCATGTTCTACCCGATTACATAACTGCAGATATTTGTAAATCCATAAGTTTCCTTAGGATTTGACTCCAATCTTAGTTGAGTTACTATATCTTGACAGCGATCGTATCTTCATCTAAAAAGAGGTGTTGATTAGACTTCATCATGATTATAGGTATCATCCCCATTTATTTTAAACCTACATTTGTATTATTTAATCTTGGATTGATTTTCTCCTATGTGTTTGTATATTTTTCTTTGGGTTTTGATTTTTTTAGTGAGCCTCTTGCCATGTTTATTTGTGTGTCTACTTCGGTAGGTGATTCTTTAGTAGTGAATTGGGTGCACCAATCTTGTGCTGTGACTTTTGATCGGTGTAAGACTTTGGTTGACATGCTTATGTTAGATATGGTTGATTTTGATATTATTTTGGGTATGAATTTGTTGACTCCTTATCATGCTGTCCTAGATTGTTATGCTAAGATCGTGCCTTTAGCTTCTCCGGGTGTGCCAAGGATAGCTTTAAAGGGTGCACTTAATTTGGGTCCTAAGAGGATTATATCTTATGTTCAGACTTGTAAATTGGTTGAGAGGGGATGTTTATCTTATTTGACTTATATTTATGATACTAGTGTTGTTTTACCTCCTTTGTTAGATTCTGTCCATGAGTTTATAGATGTGTTCCCTATGGACTTGCCTGGTATACCTCTGGATTGAGTATTGATCTTTCCATTAATGTTGAGCCGGGCACCAAGCCTATTTCTATTCCTTATTATAGTATGGCCCCAACAGAGTTGTAGAAACTAAAGGATCAGTTACAAGAGTTGTTGGATAAGGGATTTATCTGACCTAGTGTTTTTTCTTGGGGTGTTCCAGTCTTGTTTATAAAGAAAAAAGATGAGACTATGCGGATGTGTATTGATTATCGGTAGTTGAATACGGTGATGGTTAAGAATAAGTATTTTCTTCTTTGCTTTGATGATTTTTTTGATTAACTTTAGGGTGCTATAATGTTTTTGAAGATTGATTTGAGGTCCGATCATCACCAGTTGAGGATTAGAGATTTGAATATTTCGAAGACAACTTTTTAGACTCAATATGGTCATTATGAGTTCATGGTCATGTCCTTTAGGTTGGCCAATTTATTTGTCACGTTCATGGAGTTAATGAACCGAGTGTTTTGATAGTATCTCAACATCCTTGTAATTGCATTTATAGATGATATCTTTGTGTATTCCAAGAGCAAGGTTGAGCATGAAGAGCATTTGCAGATTGAGGGATAAGAAGTTGTAGGAAAAGTTCTCTAAGTGCAAGTTTTGGATAGAGTCTATTTCTTTCTTGGGTCATGTGGTGACTAAGGAAGGTATTATGGTTGATTTAGCTAAGGTTGCAGCAGTTTATGATTGTACTAGACCTAGTTAGCCCACCGAAATTCAGAGTATTATTGGTTTGGTAGGTTATTACAGGTGTTTTATTGAGGGTTTATCTTCCATTTCAGCTCCATTGACAAAGATGATGCAAAAGAAGAGTTCCTTTTAGTGGTTTGATGCTTGTGAGATGAGCTTTCAAAAGCCTAAGGATTTGTTGACTTTAGTTCCTAAATAGGCTTTGCCCAAGAAAGGCATGATCTTTGCCGTGTTTTGAGATACTTTAGGTGTTGTATTAGGTGTTGTGTTAATGTATAAGGGTAAGGTGATTGCGTATGCTTTTCATTAGTTGAAGCTCCACGAAATAAATTACCCTACCCATGGTTTGGAGTTGTGAGCAATTATATTTGTTTTGAAGTTGTGGAGGCACTACTTGTATGGAGCCCGGTGTGCGATCTTTTCAGATCATCGTAGCCTTCAATACTTCTTTACCATGAGAAAGTTTCATTGGCTTGAGTTTCTTAAGGATTATGACTTGACCCTTCTCTATCATCCCGGCAAGGCTAATGTGATTGCAGATGCATTGAGCCAGAAGTCAACTCTTATGGTTAGCTTAGCGCATCTTTTGAACCATGAGAGGCCTTTGTCCTTAGAGGTTCTGTATCTAGCTAACCAGATATTAGACTTGATATTTTGACACCTAGGCATATTTTTGTATTTATGGAGGCTAGATCTTCTTTAATGGAGCATATTTGAGCTTATCAGTTTAATGATGTTAGATTGAGGTTGATTTGTGATAAGGTATTGAGTGGGGAAGCTAAGGAGTCCTCACTTGATTTAGATGGAGTTATAGATTGAAGGCTGACTTTGTGTGTCAATTATAGGTGACTAGATTAGGTTGATCCTGGAGGAGGCCTATTGTTGCAAATATTTCATCCATCCAGGTGTGATTAAGATGTATCATAAATTGAGACAACACTACTGGTGGGGTGGTATGAGGAGAGATATAGGGTATTTTATGGCTCGTTGCCTATGTAGTAAGCAGGTGAATGTCGAGCATATGAGACCTGGTGGATTGCTTCAAAGGTTTCCCATTCACGAGAAGAAATGGGAATAGATTTGTCACTATTTCGTCTCGTACATATCATGGTACTGGCAGTGTTTGGGTCATCATGGATCAATTGACTAAGTCAACTTATTTTATTTCAGTTCACTTCTCATTTAGTGCTGAGACGTTGTCCTATATCTACATTCATGAGATTGTGCATCTTTATGGTGTACCAATGTCCATTATTTCAGATCGAGGTCATGTGTTCACATCTCACTTTTGGAAGATTTTTCAGGATGAGTTGGATACTCGAGCGATCTTAGTACAACGTTTCACCCCCAGATTGATGGCTAGTCAGAGCGAACTATCCAGGTTTTGGAGAATATCCTTCACACATGCATGATGGATTTTGGTGGCAGTGGGAGTAATATTTGGCTTTAGCAGAGTTTTCATATATTAATCACTACTATTCCAGTATTAATATGGCTCCTTTAAGGCATTGTATGGTGGGTGTTATCATTCCCTAGTGGGTTAGTTTGATGTTTCAGAGGTGAGACCTCGAGGTACGAACTTTCTTCGTGAGTCTTTAGATAGAGTTCGGGTCATTCAGGATAAACTTAGAGTGGCTCAGAGTAGGTAAAAGTGCTATGTTGATCGTAGACTCTATGCCTTGATATTTGGTGTTGGTGATCATGTTCTCCTTCAAGTTTTACCCCTGAAGGATTTTATGATGTTGGGAAGAGGGGCAAGCTTAGCCCTAGGTATATTGGTCCGTTTGAGATTCTTTAGACTATTGGTGATGTGGCTTATGAGTTGTCTTTGCCCCATGATCTATCAGTTGTTCATCCAATTTTTCATGTTTGTATACTTCTTTGTTATATTCTAGATGAGTCTCATACTATTCATTTAGAGTCAGTTTAGTTAGATGAGCGGTTATCTTTTATTGAGAAACAAGTTTTTATTTTGGCTAAGGATGTTAGGCGATTGCGCGTAAGAGTGATCCTTATGGTTAAGGTCCAGTGACGACATCGACCTATAGATGAGGCTACTAGGGAGATTTTTTCAGATATGCATAGTTTCTATCCTCGGTTCTTTATTGATTCAGCTATTTCTTTGCCTTAGTTCGTGGACAACCTAGATTTTAGTGGTGGATGATGTAATAACCAACTTTTTGATAAAATATTAGAATTGTGCATTTCTATGTGATTTGACTATTTTACCTCTCCCCATAGTTGCATTATGATATTTTTAGAGTGTGGGGTGATTGACATGATTTTTTATGCATTTAGGTATCATTTATGCGATATTGTAATTTTTGTGGCTTCGAGAGCCTTATTTTGGACTTATGTAGATATCTTTTGGTACGTGTTATGTACAGCTGAAGGGACTACTCCAGCAGCTCCAAAATATCAATTTTAGGGTGGGTAGACCTTTAGTTTGGGTCCTAATACACCCGAGCTCATTTCGGCCTGTTGGTTGAAAAGTTAAAAAATTAAAAATATAGGTGTGGGACCCACATTTGGTCGAAATAAACCCGGATAGAAAATCTGACTTCGCCAGAAGATCCAAAACATCGATTTTAGGGTGATAACATATTTGGTGTAATTTTATGGGTTATAAATCTCATTTCGACCCTCGGTTTGGAAAATTGTGATTTCATTTTTCAGGGGGTCACATTTGTGAAAATGATATTTTTTTGCAAAAATTTGATATTGTCATTGAGTCTGGAGCATCGAATTTAGTATGATTGCATAGTTCATTTGCATGTATCGGACTCCGAACGAATCTTGGGCACCGCATCGAAGTCCGAGGTGGACTTGAAGAGAAATATTTGGTGCAAACACAGAAAAAGCTACGGTATAAATAACCCTTTTTGGCCCTTTTTGCTCATTTTTCATCCTGTCTCTTGAGAGTTACACCCTAAAATAGTGTGGAAGCTTAAAAATGAAGCTTGTGAAAGCTTAGGAAACTATATTAACATCTATTTGTTGATTCTACTACAAATTTAAGGTAAGAATTCACCCTTTTCTTAGTAATTTCTTTATTAATTTTTCAAGACCTCAAAAATATTAGGACTTGATTTTAAATATCAATTTCAGACCTTTTCACTTGAATAATGTTTTATCTTATAATTACTAATTTTTCATCAAATTAACCTTTTAAACAACTTTGATTTAACACGAATTTCAAAGATTTTATCCAATAGAGCTTTAAAATGAAATTTTTTCTATTTGAACCTCATCTTTTACTTGATTTGACTTGATTTTTCAACTATGGGTTCCTAAAAATATGGGGAAAATATTTTTGAAGTAAAGTTATGATTTTTTTTCTTCTTTTTTGATAAACCATTTCAGGGGTCCATTTTGACCTCGAACCAAAAGTAGTCAATGTGGGTATCGTTGGCTTTGTTTTGATGCACATATTCCATATTTGATGTTTTTAGTGGATTTCAGGACCGTTCGTGGGGAGTAAGGCTTTGGAAGCAAAGTATTGGTAGCGGTATTTCAGCTTTTGAGGTAGATAATGGCTTAACTCTTTCAGACTGGGTTGCATAGTAAATGATGGTACAAATTTTAAGGGTGGGAACTAATAATAAAAAATGCATATTGCTCGTGTGGGGGACTGTATGTGATGTAATTATTGAAATTGAGATATGATATGATATGTATGACTATATAGGGTCCTATGTTGTGTTGATAGCCTTAGATACATGTGAATAATTGTATTATGTTGTTAAAATGCCTAATGTGGTTTCCTTGGTATATTGTGATATATCCATACTTATTGGTACATGAGACAAGAGAAAATTAATGGATGAAATAAAAGTAATGAGTGGATATTGTCTCACGTGGTTGTGGAATTATAACATTATAGTTGGTTGTGAAAATACATCATGTGAATTGGTTGTGGAAATACACCATATATATTGGTTGTGGAAACACTCATTTTGAATATTTTTGAACATTTCATTGTCATTCTCATGTCAATATACGCATCATTTCACTTGTTTGTTCTATTGCTTTATATATACTTATTGTCATATATGTGTACTTGATTTGTGTCTTATGTTATATATGTGCTTTGAAAATACTGGAAACACTGGAATACTGGATATTGGTATCGGATATTAGATTTTATGGACCATCTCTGAAGGATCGTGCCAGAGAAGAGTTGTGGATATTGGTGATCTTGAGGTTGTGTGCCAAACCTTAGGTTGTGTGCCAAACTCAAGGCTGTGTGCCAATCCCATGCATCATCATCATTATTATATACATTGCACCCATTTTATTGTGTTTATGTTGTGTTTGAATTGCCATATTGACTAGTCATCTATTTATTTGTTCTATATCTTGACTTGTTAACGTATAATTGTTCTATCTTCCTTTAATTGTACTTGATGATCTTGATTATACATGTCCCTCTTCTATTCTATTTTTATGTTATATTGTATATATTTGTATCCCTATAATGTGTGTTGTTGTATTATATATATGGATATTATAGAACTTTTAGTGCAAGCGATGTGGGCTATCGTTATGGGACATTTTCTGATTACAGGTGACGTGCCCTTAGTATGTATTTTGCATGCTTTAATTTTTACTTTGCTCGGTTGGCCTACGATACCTACTAAGACAAGTGGACTGTTCTCACTCCTACTTCACCCTTTCGGTGCAGCTTTAGGTTTGGGTGTGCCTAAGATTGGTTACTTTTGGGCGCTTTCAGGTTTCTCAAGGTAGCGGTTGGACGTTCATACGTTTGGAGTTCACCTCTATCTTTCTGTACTTGTTATGTCTTTATTATTATTTAGAGACAGATATTTTCCTTTGTGGTTAATTTTTGTATGTAAGTGACTTCGAGATTGTATAGTAGTTCTTATATTGTTGACACCAGTTTTTGGGAGTTATGGATGCATGTATTGATTTTATTCATTCTATTTTTATTATATCTATGTAGTTCGGCTTTATTCTAGAAGCCTTACCTTGGGGGCATTTCTGTTTTTCCCCATGCATATCAGTTTGGATGAGAGGCTTACTTGTCAAGGTTCGTCACGACAAGTGCCATCATGACCTATTAATTTTTGGGTCATAACAAATTAGTATCAAGCAATCATGATTCATTAGTCTCAATGGTGTAAGAATGAAATGTCTAATAGAGTCTTGCAGATTAGTACGTAGACGTTCGTATCTATCTTCGATAGGCTATTGGATGTCTTTAGGAAACTTTCCTTATTGTATTCTTTATCGTGTGAAGTTCTTTCATACTTTGTGCTCTGAGTTTTGTTTCACTCTTTTTATGCGGACGTTGTTGCTTATACTACATATTAGTTAAGGATTCTACGAAAGATTGGTGAAGATCGTTAGTCGGTTGTAGGACTATTGATACTCCTAAGTTATCATGGAAGTAGTTTGTTGATGCCTTTCTTGAGAGATTCATCTCTTACAATTTGAGGGATCATATGTGGGACGAGTTTGATCATTTAGAGCAGGGCTCTATGATAGTTGTTGAGTATGAGGCATGCTTCCATGCCCTGTCCAGCTATTCCTATGATATTATTTCCACTGATTTAAGAAGATTTAAAAGTTTGTGAAGGGTTTGGATGTCTCCTTTCAGTTGGCTAAGTCTCAAATGGTTGTGCCATTTTAGAGTATTTTGGATCATGCTAAGATGATAAAGGGCACTCTTAGTGCATCTTAGGGAGGCGCCAAGAAGGTGTGACATTTTGGTGATCATAAGAGTCAGACCTCTCGAGGCAGAGATTTTAGAAGTTCCCGTGGATACCGTGGTAGGACAGTGCATGTGGCTTTATAGAGTTTAGGTGTTGGGTCTTCTAGTTCAACAGTTTAGAATGGTCGTTCGGGCCTAGTTGTACCTTTTTCTATTGAGATTGGTCGTAGAGGTTGCTATGTATGTGATGAGATTGGCCATATGGCCAGGGACTATTCCTGCTGGGTGATTCAGGCTACTCCTATTACGACTGTGAGAGGTAGAGGTCTACCAGAGATACGAGTGGTATAAGTAGTAGATCCCGCGGTAGTGATCGTGGGGATATTTAGTCAGTTGGTGGTCGTGGTCAGTGTTATACTTACCACCCAGACCCGAGGCAGAGGCTTTTGATGTTGTGATTACAGGTGCACCTATTTTGTGTTGTGACTTTTGCCAGGTGTGAAACTTTGGTAGACTTGCTTATGTTAGATATGGTCAATTTTGATGTTATTTTAGTATGAATTGGTTGACTCCTTATCATGTTGTCCTTGATTGTTATGCCAAAATTGTGAACTTTAGATTTTCTGGATGTGCCAAGGATAGCTTAGAAGAGTGCACTTCATTTGGATCCTAAGTGGATTATATCTTATGTTCAGGCTCGTAAATTTGTTGAGAGGGGATGTTTATCTTATTTGGCCTATATTCGTGATACTAGTGTTGTTTTACCTCTTTCCTTGGATTCTATTCGTGAGTTTATAGATGTGTTCCCTACAGACTTGCTTGGTATGCCTCTGGATCAAGATGTTGATTTTTCCATTGATATTGAGTAGGTCACCAAGCCCATTTATATTCCTCCTTATAGGATGGCCCTAATAGAGATGAACGAACTAAAGGATCAGTTGTAGGAGTTGCAGGATAAGGGATTTATCCAACCTAGTGTTTTGCCTTAGGGTGTGCCTATCTTGTTTGTGAAGAGAAAGGATGGGTCTATGTGAATGTGTATTGATTAATGACACTTGAATATGGTGAAAGTTAAGAATAGTATCCGTTTTCTCTCATTGATGATTTCTTTGACCAGATTAAGGGTGCTATAGTATTTTTAAAGATTGATTTGAGGTTCGGTCATCACGAGTTGAGGATTAAAGCTTCAGATATTTCGAAGAAAGCTTTTTGGACTCAATATGGTCATTATGAGTTCTTAACCATGTCCTTTGGGTTGACCAATGCCCCTACTGCATTCACAGAGTTGATAAATCGTGTGTTTCGACCGTATCTTGACTCCTTTGTTATTATATTTATAGATGATATCTTGGTGTATTCAATGAGTGAGGCTAAGCATGAGGAGCATTTATAGATTGTACTTCAGAGATTGAGGGACGAGAAGTTGTATGCAAAATTCTCTAAGTGAAAGTTTTGGTTGGAGTCTGTTTTTTCCTTGGGTCATGTGGTGACTAAGGAAGGTATCATAGTTGATCTAACCAAGGTTACAGCAGTTTGTAATTAGGCTAGACCTCCTTTACCCACCGAGATTTAGAGTTTTATTGGCTTGGCAGGTTATTATTGGCTTTTTGTTGAGGGTTTCTCTTCTATTGAAGCTCCATTGACTAAGTTGACAAAGAAGGAGATTTCCTTTTAGTGGTTTGATGCTTGTGAGGAGAGCTTCCAAAAGCCCAAGGATTTGTTGACTTCAGTTCCAATACTGACTTTGCCCAATGAGAGCATGGGCTTTGTAGTATTTTGTAATGCTTTGGGTGTTGGATTGGGTACTTTGTTAATGTAGGATGGTAAGGTGATTGCATATGCTTCTCGTCAAGTGAAGCCCAATGAGAAAAATTACCCAACCCATAGTTTGGAGTTATGCGCATTTGTATTTGCTTTGAAGTTATGGAGACACTACTTGTATGGAGTCCTTTGTGAGATCTTCTATGATCATCGTAGCCTTCAGTACATCTTTTCCCAGCGAAATCTTAATATTAGGTAGCATCGTTGGCTTGATTTTCTTAAGGATTATGACTTCACCATTCTCTATCATCTGGACAATGCTAATATGGTTGCGGATGCCTTGAGCCGGAAGTTGACTAGCATGGGTAGCTTAGCATATCTTTTGAACCAGGAGAGGCCTTTGTCCTTAGAGGTTCAGTCTTTACCTAACTAGATTGTTAGGCTTGATACTTTGATACCTGGGCGTGTTTTGGCATTTGTGGAGGCTAGATCTTTTTTGATGAAGAAGATTCGAGATCATCAGTTTGATGATGTTGGATTGAGGTTGATTCAAGACAAGGTATTGAGTGGGGAGGCTAAGGAAGCCTCACTTAATTCAGATGGAGTTTTACGAATTAGAGGCCAAGTTTGTGTGTCGAGGGTGAGTGACTGGATAAGGTTGATCTTAGAGGAGGCCCATTGTTCTAGATATTTTATCCATCCAGTTGTGATTAAGATGTATCGTGAATTGAGACAGCACTACTAGTGGGGTGGTATAAGGCGAGATATAAAGGATTTTATAGCTAGTTGCCTATGTTGTCAGCAGGTGAAGGCTGAGCATATGAGACCTAGTGGATTACTTCAGAGGTTGCCTATTCCCGAGTGGAAGTGGGAACGGATCACCATGGAATTTCTGACTATTTTGCCTCGTACATCTCATGGTTCTAACAGTGTTTAGGTCATCATGGATCAATTGACCAAGTCAGCTCATTTTATTTCGGTTCAGGTCTCATTCAGTGCTGAGAGGTTGGACCGTATCTACATTCTTGAGATTATGCGTCTTCATGGTGTACCGAAGTCCATTATTTCAGATTTAGTTCCTGTTTTCACATCTCATTTTTGGAAGACTTTTCAGGATGAGTTGGGTACTCGGGTGGATCTCAGTATGATATTTCACCCATAGATTGATGGCTTGTCAGAGCGAACTATCCAGGTTGTATATGCTTCACACATACGTGATAGATTTCGGTGGCCAATGGGGGCAACATTTAGCTTTAATAGAAATTGCATATAATAATAGCTACCATTCCAGTGTTGATATGGCTCTTTTAGAGGCGTTGTATGGTAGACGTTGTCATTCCCCAGAGGGTTGGTTTGATGTTTCAGAAATGAGACCTCAAGGTATGGACTTGCTTCGTGAGTCTTTGGATAAAGTCCGGATAAAATTACAATATTTATTTTATTCGGATAAAAAAAATTTCAACTATTTATCTAGGTGATTTTGTCATTTAAAGTAGCGATTATATTTTTCGTATTCAAATATACGAGATTGTATAATTTCGTTACTTAAATAATCAATTTACAAAAAAAATAGATTTTAATCAAGCATACCTTGAAAATAGATTCAAATAGTTAAAATTTTGATTTGAATATAATTTTGTCTCAAAAATAATTTGTTTGAAAAAATATTTGTTTGATTTTATTGAATCAAGAAGCTCGAGATTGAGTTGGTCTTTAATTTATTTCAAATGTTGTTTAATTTGGTCAATTTATCAAATTGAACCTTAGTTGAAATCAATTCGATCAAAATTCCAATGTAATTGGTCAAATTAAATTTTAATTGGGTTAAAATTTAATGCAATTGTCTAATTTTTTTCATTAGTCGGCTATTTATAAAATAGCCAAATCCCTAATCTATTCTCCTCAATTAAAATCGGGTCAAACTCAACCTAGGCCCAATGTTAATAATACCTACCATTTAACCCACCAGCCCAAGTCTCTTCTCCCTTATCATAACAACAACAACCAACCCAGTCCAGCCCAATTATTCCCACCAACCCGACCCACGCCTTGCCTTCCTTGACAAAAGAACGGCAACAATAACAGCACAAAACGCTGTAACACAAACAACGATCAACTTTGATAAACCAGCAACCACTGTATAAACGGTGTACAGCCAACAAACAACTCCATAACAGCAAACCCCCTGTCAACAACAAACGGGTAACAACCAACCTCAGCAATAACACTTAATAAAGCCGACAAATTCAACAACATTCGTCAACCAGAGAAAACCCATTACAACAACCAAACAACGTCCATCCTCAACCAAACAATGACAAAACACATACAACAGTAGAAACAATAGTCATCAACGGCAAAACCCCTAAACATCCCATTTACTATTTTGCCCTCTAGGATGGTCGTTGATGGAAATGGAGCAGAAAATTTTTGTCATTTTTCAGTTTGTGATTCAATAATTCGGGCAAAAAAATTAACTTACCCCTTTGACCAACACAACCAACGTCTCTTTTTCTTATCTTATCTGCTGATTTTGAAGTACGAAGACCATTGATGATTTTCGTCTTACTATGGAATTTAGAAACCCTTAAAAATTCAACTCAAACCCCTCTTTTGAAATCCAAAAACCCTAATCCCCCCCCCCACACACACACACACACACATGATTTCCCTTATAAATAGATAGCAAGGGACAAGGGTGAGGAGAAGGAAAGTTTGGGGAAAAATTTAAAGATTCTGGGGGTGCATGCCCGTAATCTTACGTAACCAGAATTTTCAAAAAGAACTCAATCCGACAAGAAATTAAAATTATTCCGGTGGAATTTTGTTTGACTAAAAGCTCGTCGTCCCGGTTTGTTTCCCTAAAACGGTGAACACTTTCCTCTCTTAGTTTTCTTTTCGTTGTAATTGCCTTTTTACTAGCATCGTAGTAATGATTCTGCTGGGATTAGCTGCTGTAGAAGGATATGAAATCCATAGGTTTGGAGATGATTAATGTGCATATGATTTGTTGTTTTTGCTTCCGTCACCTAATTTTGTTTTCTCATTTTTGTAAACAACCTGCTTAATGTCATTTGTTAGCATTCATCGTCTTTCAATATGGTTTCAGCTTAATTACGTTTATCAATTGAGTATCTTCTTCATAGGATTATTTGTTATGATTGTTTCCCCTATCTTGGCATTAATTTGACTGCGCACAACATATGTTTTGGGTCTGCTTCATCTAGAATAGATAAAAATTAGCTCACTGATGTATTACTATTGTGTGCAGCATATGCGTGTTTTTGTGTCTATTTGTGAAACCTTAAATTTCTCACTATATTTCGCTTGTTGCTTTCTCTTCCTTCAGATGTTGAATTGTATCGTTAAAGTATTCGCTCAAGACTAGTTTGAGTTCAACTCAATTGATAAAATGAAAGGTTGCAATCTCTTTTGCATTTCCCTCGTCATATTTAGCAGCTTCATTGATACATTGTGCTTTGGGTGAGATTGAGTGTCAATTCCTTCTTTGATTGAGAGTGGATTCAGAAAAAGGGAAGAAAAGATTAGAATTAGTTAAGCTCACAAGATAATTTTGAATATATTAACTTGGTTTGTTTCAAGTATATTTCCTTTTTTTCTTCTCTTCTTTCTTTATCTCTTTGTTGAATTTTTGGTATGCAGTAACGAAAAAAATTAGCCCTTTTTTATGTAAAATATATCTGCCTCTTCATTGCATATTGAAATAACAATTAATCTATTAGTTAAATCTAATTTTAAGATGTCTTTTCCAGTATCTTTTTCTCTTGGTATGTATTATGGCGTGGGCAGTATTATTTTCGTTCATCACATATTACTTTATTTTGCTTCAACAGCAAATAGTCAATTAGTTAATTAGCATATTAAAATATGTCTTCTCCCGTTTGTTTTATCTGAGCTATTTACCATGACAGGTGATATTATTTCCAAATGTTTTTTACTATGTGCTGGTTTCCTTCCGAACTTAAATATTTTGGGCAATTCTTGTTCAGCTAGACACTAATCCTTATATTCTTTTGGCATGAACCCCCCCCCCCCCCCCCCCCGGTTTCCAAATGAACCAAAGGTCAAGAAACAAGGCTGATATACACCTGTACACAGCAGATATACAGGTCCTCCAAGTCAACGGCGGCTAATACAATGTCAATATGGTGCACAACGGAGCTGGGAGCGAATATACAGATATTTACACACTGATATATAGTGTCTATAAACAAAAATGAAAGGAAAAGGGGATATGATATACAGTTGAGGAAAATGGACTTAATTGCAAAGCCCAAAGGCTGGACTGCCCGATAATGGACCAAAAGGGTGCCAAACCTCAACTTTAATCTTTTATTGTCTTAAATATTGCAACTTATATACTTATTTATTTGTACTAGCACTAACTTTAATTAATTAATCTAGTATTTTTCTATATTGTTGCTTTTTTATTTTACCTCGTTTTTCATACTTGACTCACGATTTTTCACCTAATTTATTTTAAACGGATTAAAGTGGTTCTTTCGATTGTTCTTCCTAAACTAGTTTTAGAAGAAAAATTGTTAAGTCCTCTATTTGAAAATTACATTTGTCTTGTTCACATGACTAAAAGCCTACTTATGTTAACATAATTTTCCTCAAATTCAAGAGACTAATTTTTCTCATAAATTTTTGATAGAATACTTCTAACATGACACTCTCTTAATATTTTTTTAAAAGTGTCATTGGTAACAAAATGATCATTTTTATGAAAATAATAATAATAAATACTTATATAATTCTCATGTTTTTCATAAAAAACTAACTTGTTTAAGTTTCTGTTTTTGGATCTTTGAATTATCTTTAAGTTTTTTTCGTGATATTTTTTCTATAAAAATCAATTGGTGACTCTGTAAATCTTTTCAAAATTATTTCAGAACTTTCTTAGATAGTTCGAAAAAATCTTAACCACTTTTTTAAAAATAAAAATCCGAAAAGGAATAAAACAAAAATGACGACTTCGTTGGGGAATTCACTAGATTCTAACCAAATGTGTGCTAACTTCTTTGACTAACTATTTGGGTTGTAATATTTAAACTGTTTGTCTTGTTAAGTGTTTAAATTTTCATAAATTTTAAATTATTGCATTTCATGGCATATTCCTGCATTCAAAATATATAAATTATTTGAAGTTTCGTGAATGTCTTGGCCCCTATTGTTCAACTCCAAATCAAATGTTGAAAATACGACAGTTTATTGGCACGTTAGTCGTCTGATAGTTGTTCGTATTTCCAAATCCAAGTTGTCAGCTTGGGAACCTGGTCAAAGACCACTTCAGACACCTAGGATAGAGAAAAATCAAAACCCTCTTTTAGGAATGAGCCTAGAACGCCCCGATACCCGAGGGGGTATCGGGCCTATTAAAAAATTTGTCCAGCGTCTATTAGCCTCGTGCCAATTACAAACGAATCATGTTTATGTGTTGAAAAATATATGTCTGTTTAATCCAATCAATTATCCTTTGAGGTAGGGAAAGGCCTAATTTTGTTTGCTCTCATGTAAGAATGGCTCAATCATACCTTTGTAAAAAATTCAAGATGGTTAGCAGACCTGATAACTTCCTGAAAGTATGGTGGACTCATATGGATAGAAAAGATAAGGAGATTGTTAGTACGCATATTGGGCATCTATTGTCGCTTATAGAGATGGATGCTTGGCTTGAAATGATCCATGTGCTAACCACATTTTGGGATGATGACAATATGGTGTTTCACTTCGGAGAAGTCGAACTGACCCCACCATTGAAAAATTGATGACTTGCTATGAGAGCCTTAACATTTGTAGGAAAAGAAGGAGTGCACCCGACAAAAGTATTCTAATCCCTATTGTTTGGAACGGTCAGGATATCAAGGATGTCTTTTTAATCAATGATGATACCTGGTTGGGGGAACATGATGGAGATAACATATTTTTTTCTGAGTTGTATCATCGATTTGAAAATTATAACGCATTTGAGAAGTTCGAACACAAATTTGAATCAAAGTCAAAATGAAAGGAGAAAAGATCATTTGTTTTTGCCGTGGGCTTGCTTGGAACTATGGTGTTTCCACAAGGAGAAAACAACGCCATTTATCCATAAGTCATTACGGTGATGCACACCCTCTTCTATGGAGTAGATTACAAAACTACTAAAGTATTTCATACTCTAGCTCCCATGATCGTCGTTGAAATATATAGGGATTTGGGAATGCGTTAAGACATGCATCATTTTTTCCAAAGGTGAAACCTTATCTTGCAATGGTGGATGATGAATCATTTATTGAAAAATCATAGAGTATAGCAACCAGACCCTCATACAAGGGTAGATATTTTATCATCACATAACATTTGGCTGTCCTTGCACAGGTTTAAGAGAATAGACTCTCTGGGATTTTGGTTCACGATTTTGGGGGAATTGAGAGAGAAAATGTTCAGTGGTCTATCAGATACTTTTTTCCTAGGAAGTACATCACTTGAGAAAATGAATGGCCTTTTTTAGTACTTCCAGGTCTCAGGGGAACTCGACCTTATAACCCCGATAGGGTTCTTAGGCAATTTGAAATCAAGCAGGAAACACCGCAAATGACATCGATGGTTAGATTCATCACCGAGTATGGAGAAGAAAAAACTCCACTCAAACAGTACTTAGTAGATAGGTGGGGAAGAAGAAAAGCAAAGGAAGTCTCCTTTTGTATCGGGTATGAACCCGAGGTTAGTGATACCTACAAAGAGTGGTTGAAGGAGCATCTTGCCGAAATATTGGTCCCAGGTCTAAATGTACCTACACAAATCATTGATGTAGAGTCAGAACATCAAATACAGCTCTACAAGCTTCAGGACAAATTTTCAAGAAGTGAAAAGCTGCACCAGCAGATGCATGTGGAGGATGCCTTAACTATACACCAGTTGAGAAAAAAGTTAAAGCAGGCTAGGAAAGAGGTTGATGATGCAAGATAGTGTTTGATTGATTTGGATGATCACATAACTTCTCAAATGATAGCATAGGGAAGATGACCTACGAGAATAAAGCAAAATTATGAGGGAGCCATGTGATCATCAATAGATATCACATATGGCAAGAGGTGGATAAAGCTAAGAAAGCAAAGGCCAACAAATGAGCATCTAGGAGTTAGTTTTTCATCCCTTGTGCGGGACTATGTTCTTTTCATATCATTTTCCTTTTACTTAAAAATTGTATCCCCTTATGCAACTTTTGTAAACATTTATGGATTTCTATATATCTATGGAGATTTTTTTGGAGGGGAGGGGTTAATTGATTGGTTTAAAAGACACATGTTTTCTTTAAATTTGTTAGGCCAACCCTTGGCTCAAAAGGGTCACCCAATTAGGACACGCTATTTATTATTTTATTATTGTGTAATATAACTGTCTTATGTGATATAATTGTTTATATGCTATATGCTGAGGACTGTATTAATTTGAAGCACAATATTCAAGATTTGATTAATCATAAAGTGATTTTTCTTCAAACAGCTTCACTAAATGTTACCACCAACCCACTTCCAAACCATGAAGGGGCAACCAACCATCAGTATGATAGAAACAGATGACAAGTGTGTGGTGAACAAGTCTATAACACAGGCTAACCCAGAAGAAATAAATAAGGTTAAAGATATAGAAAAGGCAGTGGCTGCCTTAAGTTTTACCAAGAAGCCCAAGTTTGTTGCATTTATCACACCCCATTAAGCTTTTGCCTTAGTTCCTACAAGAGAAAAATTTATGGTGGAAGTCATCGCCGCATAAAGAATAACTAGATCAGGGAGATGCTACACTCCAGAGGATCTTGCCAATGATGCGTATAAGAAGAGTGCTAAAAAAAGACCAATCAATAAAGGGGCAGCCGAAGAATATTGGAGAAGAATACAGTCGAAAGAGTACTCTATTGTAAAATATTTAGAGAAGACTCCCACTCAGATTTATATTTGGGCACTACTTATGAGTTCTCAATACCATAGACAAGCCCTTTTGAAAGTCCTTTAAGAAGACTACGTGCCTGTAGGCACAAGTGCTAAAAATTTAGTGGCCATGATTAGTACAGTGGTGGGAGCCTATCACATCAGCTTTGGTGGAGATGAGTTATCTTTTGAAGGACTGATGCATAACAGGGAATTACATATCACTGTCAAATGCCAAGATAAGATTGTTAACAGGGTATTACTTTATGATGGGTCAGGTCTAAATATCTATCCATTTTCTGTTCTGTCTTAGCTAAACTATGATATAGGGAAAATGCATCAAAACACGATAAATGTAAGAGCTTTTGATGGGGGTCAGAGAAACACCATTGGGAAAGTCAAGTTACATCTTCAAATGGGACCCATAGAATTCTTAGTTGAGTTTGATGGACTTTTCCACAAGTTATAATTTGCTCTTAGGAAGGCCTTAGATTCATATAGCAGGGGCCGTTTCTTCAACATTACACTAATTAGTGAAGTTCGCGTGGGAAAATGATGAAGTGGTCATCCATGGTGAAAAAAGTCGTCTGAGTACCCTAATGGTTGTATTCCTATGATTGAAGAAGTCTCAAAGAGGAGTGAATTTTATATAGTGGAGATCATGAATACAACTGAGAAAGACGCAACTCCTTAGAGCCAATGCCTTCGATTTACAAGATGTTATCTACTTTATGCTGAGAAGTAGTTTTGAGCTCGGGCGGCTTAAGAAAAATTTGGATAGGACCATTGAACCTGTCATGATCCCAGAGAAGTTTTTCAAATATGGGATAGGCTATGTGCCAAGTAAAGAAGGTGAAAAAGAGATGAAGAGAGAAGGCCCAAAATCGACAAAGAGGTTACCTCCTTTCTACCAGTCATTTCTTATATCTGTGAAGCCTACAAGCGATGGTCTCAAGGATGAGTTAGGGAAATTGATCGAAGAGTGTAATACCATTATGGAGGCTTTCCCTGAGAAAATTAAGATCAAGAAAGATAAACCAGGGGAGAAGCTGTCAAACTGGACTTCCACTCCAATCATGACTCCCCGTTTGATGTGGTGGATGAAAGGATGAAATTTAATATTTGTAAAATTGATGGTAGTCTGAATAAGGCTCGAGAACCACCCTTTAAGTTTTATTTACCTTATTTTCGCTTTTTATGTTTCCAAAAGGCTTAGATCCGCACTGGTGCGGATCATAGCCAGTGTTGGTAATGTTTTAAATTTCAATGAAAGTCTCCTTTATTGCAAAGATATTTTTACTACATTATTCAATTGTTATAATCTAACTTATGTTGTTTATGATTTTAGTAATTATAATTTAAAACCTGCCAATGTCATGTCATGTCAAGAGCTAAATGAACAAATCAAAGTAAATGATGATGAATGAAAGAACTATAATGAAGGAACAATGGCCCCAAAATGATTAACAAAGGAACTAAAAGATTTTGAAGATTGGGAAAACCCCAACCTAGAAGAGACCAAGATAGTTAATCTAGGTGATAATGGAGAAGTCAAAGAAACCAGAATTAGCATTCACCTTGCAGAAGCATAGAAAGGAGAACTCGTCAGATTGCTTAAAGAATACATTGATATATTTTCTTGGTCCTATGAGGACATTCTAGGATTGGGTACAGATGTTGTATCGTACAAGCTATCAATTGATCCGGGGTTTAATCTTGTAAAGCAAAAGTTGCAGAAATTTAAGCAGATTTGAGTCTAAAAATCAAGGAGGAAGTCACTAAGAAGATCCAAGCCAATGTGGTTGAGGTCATGAAATATCCAACATGGCTAGCCAATATTGTTCCAGTACCAAAGAAGGATGGAAAGGTCAGTATTTGTATCGATTATAGGGACTTGAACAAAGCTAGTCCTAAAGATAACTTTCCATTACCCAACATCCATATTCTCATTGACAATTGTGCGAGGCATGAAATACAGTCATTTGTGGATTTCTTTGTCGGGTAACATCAAATACTGATGGATGACGAAGATGTAGAGAAAATGATATTTATCACTGGGGTGTTTATCACTATAGGATGATGCCCTTCGATCTCAAGAATATTAGTGTTGAGTATATGAGAGGCATGACAACCATATTTCATGATATGACTCATAAAGATATTGAAGTATATGTGGACGATTTGATCATCAAATCTCGTCAGAGTTTGGACCACTTAGCTTATTTGGGAATTTTTTTTTATCAGTTACAGAAGTACAATCTGAAGCTGAATCCTACTAAGTGTGCTTTTGGGGTACTGGCTGGGAAGCTATTGGGTTTCATAGTTAGTAGAAGGGGCATTGAGCTCGACCCTTCAAAAATTAAGGTGATCCAAGAACTTCCTTCTCTGAGGACGAAGAAGGAAGTCATGAGTTTCTTAAGGAGATTGAATTACATCAGCAGGTTCATAGCCCAGTCAACAGTTATTTGTGAACCAATCCTCAAGATGTTAAAGAAAGATGTGGCAAATAAATGGACTAAGAAATACCAGCGAGCTTTTGATAAGGCTAAGGCTTCTTTATCTAGTCCACCAGTACTAGTTTCTCCAAGAGAAGGAAGCCCTCTATTGTTATATTTATCGGTCTCTGACAATGAATTTGGGTGTGTATTAGGGCAATATGATGAAACTGGAGAGAAGGAAAGAGCAATTTATTACTTGAGTAAGAAGTTTACTCCATATGAGTCTCGTTACACGCTATTGAAAAGAACATGTTTTGCATTAACCTGGGTGTCCCAGAAGCTTAGGCATTACCTGACGTCATACATAACGTATCTCACCTTCAAAATGGATCCTTTGAAGTACATATTCAAAAAGGCCATGCCTATAGGGAAATTGGCCAAATAGCAAATGTTATTGAGTGAGTTTGGCATTGTGTATGTGACTCAAAAGGCAATCAAAGGGCAAGCCCTCGCAGAGAATCCAGTTGATGAAGAGTATGAACCACTCCAAACTTATTTCCCAGATGAATAGGTATTGTTCGTAAGGAAGACATTACCGAAATATACCTATGTTGGAGATTGTTCTTTGATGGGGCAGTTAATTTAAAGAGTTCGAGAATTGGGGTGGTCTTAATATCAGAAATTGGTCAACATTATCTGATTACCGCCAAAATATGCTTCCCTTGTACCAACAATATGGATGAATACCAAGCATGTATCCTCAGTCTCAGACTGGCTATTGATATGAATATTCGAAATCTACAAGTCATTGGAGATTCTGATTTATTATTTCACTAGGTTCGGGATGAATAGGTAATAAAGAACCCTAAAATCACTCCATAGGTGGAGTTGGTACAAGAGTTATGCAAAAGATTCAAGGAAGTGGAATTTAAGCATGTTCCAAGAATACAAAATGAGTTCACCGATGCTTTGGCCACTATATTCTCCATGATTCAACATTTAGATCAAAGTTACATCGATTTAATGGAAATAAGTGTGAAGGAGCAACCTGTACATTGCGCATAAATTGAGGCAGAACCAGATGGAAAGCCATGGTACTTTGATATCAAGAGGTATTTAGAAGTTGGGGCGTATCCCAAAGATGCAACCGTTAATCAAAAGAAAATAATCTGTCGGATGGCCAATAATTTCTTTATGAATGGGGAAGTCCTTTACAAGAGGACCCCAGATTTGGGACTTCTGCGATGTGTAGATTCTATTAAAGCTACAAAATTACTTGAAGAAATTCACACCAAAACTTGTGGAGCTCATATGAATTGGTTCACTCTATCCAAGAACATTCTAAGAGCCGGCTACTTCTAGATGACTATGGAAAGTGATTGTAGCAAGTTTCTAAAAAAATTCCATAAGTGCCAGATACATGGGGATCTGATCCGAGTGCCTCTACATGAACTTAATATTGTGAGCTCACCTTAGCCGTTCGTAGTTTGGGGCATGGATGTCACTGGCTCGATTGAGCCACCAGCTTCTAATGGACACAAATTCATTTTAGTTACTATCGATTACTTTATCAAGTGGGTAGAAGCTACCTCATACAAGGTGGTAACCAAGAAAGTGGTAGTAGATTTTGCCAAGAACAATTGATTTGCCAATTCAGGATACCCAAGTCAATCATCACGAACAATAGATCAAAATTGAATAGTCATCTGATAAAAAATATATGTGAACAGTTCAAGATCACTCATCAAAATTCAACTGCATATCACCCTCAAATGAATGGAGCAGTAGAAGCTGCAAACAAGAACATAAGAAGATCTTAAGGAAGATGGTCAATAGTCACCGATCATGGCACAATATATTGCCTTATGCCTTGTTGGGATATCTCATAATAGTCCAAACTTTGACTGGGGTAACTCCTTATGTTCTAGTATATGGGGCGTAAGCAGTAATACCCGCTGAGGTCGAGATACCATCTTTAAGGATCATCCAATAAGAAGGTGTGAGTAATGAAGAATGGGTCTGCGCCCGTCATGAACAACTTATGATGATTGATGAAAAGAGGATGAGTGTTGTATGTCATGGTCAATTATATCAACAATGCATGATTTTTTCTTTCAATAAAAGAGTAAGAGCTCGCACGTTTGAAGTTGGACAATTGGTGCTCAAATGCATATCCCCTCACCAAAAGGAGTATAAGGAAAAATTCGCTCCAAATTGGCAAGAGTCGTATGTAGTCTGCAAAGTGTTATCAGGAGGAACCTTGATTTTGTCTGAAATGGATACCCAAAGGTAGACCAAGCTAATCAATTTTGATGCAGTAAAGAGATACTATGTTTGATGTAGGGCTCATTTGTGCTTATTTCCTTATAATTGCTTTCTCATTTTTAATCACTTTTATTCTTTGTAATAGTTTTAAAATTGCCCATTCCTTTGATGTACAAAATACGTTTGACCTGAATTCTCAAGAATGAGATATGTAGGCGGCCTATGTCTGCTTAGATCAACCCCTTAGGAGAAAATTCCCTTTCCTACTGTGTACGAACTACACTTGACCAAAATTCTCAAGAATGAGATACGTAGGCGGCCTATGTTGGCTTTGGTCAACCCCTTAAAGAATTTTATTTATATCATCCTGAACTATGTAATGACCTGAATTCTTAAGGACAGGATACGTAGGCGGCCTTTGTCAGCTTCGATCACCCTTTTTACTATAATTTATTCTCTTTTATATTGTGGGAACTACATTTGACCTAACTCCTATGTAGGTGCCAAAATGGATCGGTCATATCACCCTAGGAAATAAAAACTGGGCAGAATTTTTTGAGAAGGAATCTTAAAAAATTCGAAAGAAGAAATCATCCTCTAGCAAGCCAGATTAAAATTTTGAGAGAGATACCAGTAACTGGGGCAGAAATTTTGAAGCAGACCTCATAATTTCCACTATACTGTACTAAAGAGTTCAAAGATAACATTAAAGATTTCAGTGCCGAAAGAGTAGGATCAACTTCATGGACCTTCTGCTACAAAGGCTCAACGACTCGAGCCAAGAATGTTCATTAAAGCTCGTATATGACATGACTTATTTATAAAAAGATTTTTTTAAAAATTCAGTTATTTATAAAAGTACTTACTTTAAATTAATTTATGCTCTGATTTTGCCTTGCACCCACCAACCCGGAGAGTCAAAGAAAGAGTCAAAATACAGCAAACACATGAAGAAGACGAAAACCTAATGATGCCGATAACAGGAGTTGAACATCGAGAAAGACAACACAGATCAATTTTACCAAAAAATTAATAATTTTTTGTGGATGCAGGTTATCCTAAAGCCAACAAAAACCAACAAAAGCGCAGATTATTCACCATATTCCTTTGGTTTAATGGAATACAAGAAAGCCAAATATCCCAGGATGGTCAGTAGCTGAAAATAACTGAGCTTCCCAAAACTAACTAGTTTTTTGTGGTTGCAGGTATCATCAAATGCGAAAAGTTAAATGATGACTTACTTACATCCCCAACAAATCAAGGATGGATGTTTGAAATGGTACATTCAGAAGGTCCAACATGCTAGTAGATGGTCAAGGTAATGTTTTCTACAATCACTGCATAGTTGTTTGCATTCCTCCATACTTCCTACTGTATTATATCATGCTGAGAGGGTCATGCCAAGAGGGCCATGCCGAGAGGGCCATGCCGAAACGGCTATGCCAAGAGGACCATGCCAAGAAAGTCGTGTCCTGAAAACTATATCGCCTTCTACAACTAGTTTCAAAAAGAGGACAATCCAAGGGCATATCCATATTACATAAGAAAGGATCATGATTGATTCAAAGTCTTGTATATTTGTTAATCACATAAATACAAAAGAGTCTATTGTTGAAGGATATTCTGAAGTATTTCCATATAATCATACAAAGATAAAAGAGTCTGGCATTGAAGGATATTCTGAAGCATTCATACCCTATCAAATCATGCAAAGGCAGTCTAGTATCGAGACATATTCATCATCTTCAAGTGCATCAATCGCCAAAGATTTAATGGCATTCACTATTGGACTACAAGAAATATGTGGCCTGAAGGATGTCTATGCGTCGTTATCCAAAAACATATGGCGTACTAGATTTTTTGAGAATTGACAATCCAAGGATTATCTATAAGTCATATTATTTGAAATAGGATAGTATGCGAGATTACCTATAAACTAATAGAATATGGGTCATCCGTAAGCCGCAACAATATCCTAACCAGATAGTGTGCAAAGTTACTCAAAGATCGATAGTTTGAAGGTTTTCCATAAGTCACAACTATGCAAGATTATCGAAATTGATAGGTCCAAGGGTTCTCTGTAAGTCGCGTCATATCCAAGATCAATTATGCAAAGGATTACCCAAAGACTACTAATTTGAAAGATATCTATGTCATATTGTATCCAAGGTTGAATAATGTGCAAGAATACCGAAGAGCTAGAAATTGGAGGGATATCTATAAGTCATCTCTTATCCAAGGTCAGATAATGTGCAGGATTACTCAAAAACTAGCAACTTAAAGGATGTCTGTAAGTTGCCTTATATTTAGCATCAAATAATACGTAAGATTATCCAAAGATTGACAATTCAAGGGAAATCTATTAGTTATATTGATACGAGAGATGTGTGAAACTCTCGAGTTCAAATACGACAAGCATTATAGGTGACCAAAAGGGTTATCACATCAGCATAAGGTTATGCGGTTGCAGGGACCGCTCTATACGTGTCGTCGGTACCTAAGAGGGACACCCTACTTTGAAGAGATTTTCAACCATAAACACAACTATTTTATTCTGCAACAAAAGGGTTGTTGTGTCGATTATCACAAGATTTATCGCCCTTCAAATAGGCACATAAAAGGATGACATCTTTTTCAGGAAGCAACTCTCATAGAGATATGGTAAAAGACTGTAAAACCCTTAGTGAATTATGTTTATCACTAACAATTTTATTTGATATATTGTCGAGAGCATATAAAAGGATGAAAATATCAAATCACAACCACCAGTGCGGATGACTCCAAAAAGAATGTAGCACAAGGTGAAACTTTTCCTTAGCAGCGATCTGGGACATAGTCCGAAGAGGAATATCAAACTCTTTAGACACGAGCTAAAAGACGACTTCCACCATAATTAAATCACATCTCTATCAGAAGGCGTGTGGGTATTTTGAGATTTTGGTTTCAGTTTCACTTTCGGTGTATTTCTAAACTCATACCGAAAGTAATTTTCTCTTCCTTCAAATTCGGGTTACGTATACCTGGAGCTTTGGGAATTATGTCCATATAGTTCATACTTACATGTGTGAGGCCCCAGATTTTGTAATTGAGCTAATCACGAGCCTCTAAGTCCCTGGCTCGATTGTCTATAGCCCATCTTGAGCCAGAGGTCATCTTATCATAAAGGATTACCTTTTCCACCATTCGAGTCGAACTATAGGCAGTTTGATTCCCTGTGTCTCAGGGATATGTATGTTGAGCCCCATGTGAAAAACTCGACTACATTCCAACCTTCCCCCAATCTGCTTATCCTCCAGCTTTTCGGTTTCACCAAAATTCAAAAATTGGAATAGCTCATGAATTCTTTGAAAATCGTGATTAAAATCAAGTGTTATGAACTATAAGTGGCCTGAGTTCTTATGTAACCTGAGGTATGTAGGAAACCCGATACCAGGGTCCGGCCATAACTCCATAATACTCGTGCAAAAGTCAACCCCTTACAGAAATGAATTTATGGTCGGACAAAAATTAGGAACGTCAAACTCCCTTTGCCCAGGGTTACTTGTATCAACCCTACCCAAAGGGATCAGACAATTATTGACACCTAACTTTTGCCCTCTACGACTAAGCTTAATCCGGAGTTAGTTTGCTATTAAATAAAATTACAATATTTATTTTATTCAGATAAAAAAATTACCAAGTATTTTTCTAGGTGATTTTGTCATTTTAAGTAGCGATTATATTTTTCTTATCCATATATACTAGATTGTATAATTTCATTACTTAAATAATCAATTTACAAAGATAATCTATCATTACCTTGAAAATTGATTCAAATGGTTAAAATTTTGATTTGAATGTAATTTAGTCTAAAAAATAATTTGTTTAAAAAAAATATTTATTTGATTTTATTGAATCAAGCAGCTCGGGATTGAGTTGGTCGTTACTTTATTTCAAATTTTAATTTAGTCAATTTATCAAATTGAACCTTAGTTGAAATCAATTCGGTCATAATTGCAATACAATTAGTCAAACTGAATTTTAATTAGGTTAAAATTTAATACAATTGTCTAATTTTTTCACTAGTCGGTTATTTATTAAATAGCCAAATCCCTAATTTATTCTCCTCAATTAAAATCGGGCCAAACTCAACCTAGGCCCAATGTTAATAATACCTACCATTTAACCCACCAGCCCAAGTCCAAGTCCCTGCTCCCTTATCATAACAACAACAATCAGCCCAATCCAGCCCAATTATTCCCACCGACCTGGCCCACGCCTTGCCTTCTTTGACAAAATAACGGAAACAACAACAGCACATAATGTTGTAACACAAACAGCGACCAACTTCGACAAACCAGAGACCACCGTATCAATGACATACAGCCAATAAACAACTCTATAACAGCGACCATAACAGCAAACCCGTCAATAACAAACGGGTAACACAAATGGCGTCCAACCTTAGCAATAACACTCGATAAAGCTGACAACTTCAACAACATTAGGACAACCAGTGAAAACCCGTTACAACAACCAAACAGTGTCCATCCTCAACCAAACGACGACAAAATGCGTGCAACAGTAACAACAACAGTCTTCAACGACTAAAACCTACAGACATCCCATTTACTATTTTACCCTCGAGGATGGTCGTTCATGGCTAAGGAGCAAAAAAATTTCATCTTTTTTCAGTTTCTGATTCACCAATTCGAGAAAAAAAATTGACTTACCCCTTTGACCAACACAACCAACGCCTCTTTTTCTTATATTGTCTACTGATTTTTGAAGTATGAAGACTATTGCTGATTTTCTTCTTACTGTGGAATTCAAAAACCCCTCAAAAATTCAACTCAAACCTCCCTTTTGAAATCCGAAAACCCTAATTTGCCCCTCCCAATTTCGCTTATAAATAGATAGCAAGGGACAAGGGAGAGGAGGAGGAAATTCTGGGGAAATTTTTGAAGATTCTGGGGGTGTATGCCCCTAATCTTACGTAACCAGAATTTTCAAAAAGAAACTCTATTGAAAACTCAATCCGATAAGAAATTGAAATTTCGATGGGTCGATATTGAAATTTCAGTGGAAGCAATTTAAATTCCGGTGGAATTTTGTTCGACTAAAAGCTCATTGTCCCCATTTGTTGCCCTAACAAAGGTAAACACTTTCCTCTCTTAGTTTTCTTTTCATTATAACTGCCTTTTTACTAGCATCGTAGTAATGATGCTGTTGGGATTAGCTGCAGATGATTAATGTGCAGATGCTTTGTTGTTTTTGGTTTACCTAATTTCTTTTTCTCATTTTTGTAAACAACCTACTTAATGTCGTTTGCTAGCATTCATCGTCTTTCAATATGATTTCAGCTCCATTACTTTTCTCAATCGAATATCTTCTTCGTGAGATTATTTGTTGTGATTGTTTTCCCTATCTTGGCATTAATTTGACTGTGCACAACATGTGTTTTGGGTCTGCTTCATCTAGAATGGATAAAAATTTGCTCACTGATGTATTGATATTGTCTGCAGCATATGCGTGTCTTCATGTCTATTTGTGAAACCTTAAATTTCTCACTATATTTCGCTTGCTACTTTCTCTTCCTTCGGATATTGAATTGTATCGTCAAAGTATTCGCTCAAGACTAGTTTGAGTTCAACTTGATTGATAAAATGAGAGTTTGCAATCTCTTTTGCATTTCCCTCGTCATATTTAGCCGCTTCATTGATAAATTGTGTTTCAGGTGAGATTGAGCGTCAATTCCTTCTTTGATTGAGAGTGGATTCATTAAAAGAAAAGAAAAGATTAGAATTAGTTAAGCTCACAAGATAATTTTGAATATATTAACTTGGTTTGTTTCGAGTATATTTCCTTTTTTTTCTTCTCTTCTTTCTTTATCTCTTTGTTGAATTTGTGGTATGCAGTAACAAAAATAAATAGCCCTTTTTGATGTAAAATATATTTGCCTCTTCATTGCATATTGAAACAACAATTAGTCAATTAGTTGAATCGCATATTAAGATGTCTTTTCCAGTTTGTTTTTCTCTTGGTATGTATTATGATGTGGGTGATATTATTTCCATATGTTTTTTAGTATGTGTTGGTCTCCTTCCAATCTTAAATATTTTGTGCCATTCTTGTTCAGCTAGACAGTAATCCTTATGTTCTTTTGGCATGAACCTCCGCACGATGAGTCCAAATGGACTTCCCACTTGCATATCCGTCGAGTCAAACTCCATTTTAAGGTTTCAAAATGAACCAAAGAACAAGAAACAAGGATGGTATACACCTGTATACAGCAGATATATGGGTCGTCCAAGTCAAAGGCGGATAATATATGTCAAAGTGCACAACGGAGCTGGGAGCGAAAATACGATATTTACGGACTGATATATAGTGTATATACACAAAACGGCAAGGAAAAGAGGTTGTGATATACAGCTTGTATACGTGCAGGAAGATGGACTTAAAGCCCAATGGATGAGCAGCCCAATGTTGGGCCTAAATGGGGCCCAACCTCAACTTTAATCTTTTATTGTCTTATAAATTGCAACTTATATGCTTGTCTATTTGTATTAGCACTAACTTTAATTAATTAATCTAGTGTTTCCCCATGTTGTTAATATTTTATTTTACCTTGGTTTTCATACTTAACTCACGATTTTTCACCTAATTTATTTTAATCGGATTAAAGTGGTTCTTTCGATTGTACTTCCCAAACTAGTTTTAAAAGAAAAATTGTTAAGTCCTCTATCTGAAAATGGCACTTGTCTTGTTCACATGATTAATAGCCTACTTAGGTTAAAATAATTTTTCTCAAATTCAAAAGACTAATTTTTCTCGTAAATTTTTGATAAAATACCTCTAACATGCCACTTTCTTAATATATTTCAAAAATGTCATTTATAACAAAATGATCATTTTTATGACAATAATAATAATAAATAATTATATAATTCTCATTTTTCATTAAAAAAAAAAAAACTAACTTATTTCATCTTTAAAGACAAATGTGCAACCTAGTTTAGATAGGTTTCTCTTTTTTTTTTTTTTTAAATTTAATTAAATATTCCATAATTTCTCTTAGAAATTGTTACGAATTAAGTAGAAATTTCCCAATTAGCATGTTCCTTGATTGTTTTCTCAACTTCTAACTTTCTTGTGATTAAGTAAAATATTTTTTCAAGCAAGATATTTCTTAATGTTTCTCAAATTAGACGGAACATTTCGTAATTTTTCTCAAAATTAATATCGGATTAAGTAGAACATGTTATAACCTTTTTTCTAAATTCAAGTAGAACATCTCTTGTTTGGATAAACAAATGCCAATTTTAAAAATGGGAATAAACAATTTTATAAAAGCAGCCCTTTGCAAAGTTAGCCACCTTTTGTAAGTTAGTAAAAAAAATGGACTTTTTGGTGAACCGTTTTAAACGGACGCTCCTAAGTGCCTTAAAAATCTTCTTAGGGCATTAGTTGAAACCTTACTCAGTTTCTCTTATTTTAGAGATTTGTTTCTGTTTTTGGATCTTTGAAATATCTTTAATTTTTATCTTGATATTTTTCCTATAAAAATTAAGTGGCAACTCTATAAATCTTTTCAAAATTATTTCAGATTTTTCTTAAATAGTTTGAAAAGGTCGAAACCATTTTCTTTAAAACAAAATCCGAAAAGGGATAAAACACATCCAATTTTTCATATTTGTATGCTTCGCCATTATATTTCGGATGAATCTTATATTATTCATTTTGAGTCAGTTCAGTTAGATGAGTGATTATCTTTGGTTGAGGAGTTAGTCTTCATTTTGGCTAAGAATGTAAGGCAGTTGTACTCTAGAGTGATTCTTGTGGTTAAGGTCTAGCGGCTACATCGACCTATAGATGAGGTTACTTATAAGGTTTAGTCTGATATACATAGTTCCTATTCCTATCTCTTCGTTGATTTAGGTATTTCTTTGCCTTAGTTCGAGGACGAATTGGATTTTCAGTGGTGGATAATGTAACGACCAGCTTTTTGATGAAATATGTGAAATATGCATTTCTGTGTGATTTGACTATTTTACCCCTCTCCATAATTGCGTTATGGTATGTCTAGGGTGTGGGGGTGATTTGCACAGTTTCCAATGTATTTTGGTACCATTTATGCAATATTGTAATTTTTTATGATTTCGAAAATCTTATTTTAGACTTGTGTAGATATCTTTTGATCCATGCGGCGGATGGCTGAACGGATTGTGACAGCAGCTCCGGAATATTGATTTTAGGCTAGGTAGACCTTTGGTTTGGGTTTTGGTGCACCCGAGCTCATTTTGACCTATTGGTTGGAACGTTGAAAAATTAAAAATATGAGTGTAGGATTCACATTTGGTCGAAACGACCTCTGATGGAAAATCTGATTTCGCCAATAGACCCAAAATGTTGATTTTAGGATGGTAACATATTTGATGTAATTTTACGGCTTTTAAATCTCATTTCGACCCTCGATTTGGAAAATTATAATTTCGAGTTTTAGGGGTCAACTTTATGAAAATGATATTTTTTCAAAAATCTAATATCGCCATTGAGTCCGGAGTATCGAATTTAGTGTGATTGCATAGTTCGTATGCAGGTATTGGACTCCGAACGAATCCCGGACACCCCGTCAAAGTTCGGGGAGAACTTGAAGAGAAAAATCTGGTGCAAAAACCGAAAAATCTGCAATATAAATAGCCTTTTTTGGCCCTTTTTGCTCATTTTTCATCTTGTCTCTTAAGAGTTAAGTCCTAAAATAGTGTGAAAGCTTAAAAGTGAAGCTTGTGAGAGCTTGAGAAACTAGATTAAGATCTATTTCTTGATTCTATTACGAATTTAAGGTAAGAATTCATCATTTTCTTAGTAATTTTCTTGATTAATTTCTCAAAATTCCAAAAATCTTAGAGCTTGATTTTAAACTCTAATTTCACTTATTTTCACTTGAATAATGTCTTTATCTTATAATTACTAGTTTTTCATCAATTTAACATTCAAAGTAACTCTGATTCTTTATTTTAACCCGAATTTTAAAGATTTTACTCGGTAAAGCTTAAAAATGGTTTTTCTTTGATTTGAACCTCGGTTTTGACTCGATTTGACTTAGACATTCATATGTGGGTTCCTAAAAATGGAAAACACATTTTTGAAGTAAAGTTACGATTTTACCCTTCTTTTTCAAAAACCCATTTTGGAGATCTGTTTTGACCCTAAACCAAAAGTAGTCAATATGGGTATTATTGCCTTTGTTTTGACATGTGATTCCATATTTGATATATTTAGTGGCATTAGAGATCGTTCGTAAGGATTAAGGCTTTAGGAGCAAAGTCTTGGTAGCAGTGTTTCGGCTTTTGAGGTATGTTATGGCTTAACTCTTTCATACTGGATTGAGTAGTAAATGATGGTACAAAATGCATGTTAAGGATGGGAACAAATTATAAGAAATAGCTATCTATATGTTTTATCCATGTCAGGGCCTATATGTGATGTAATTTTTGAAATTGAGATATGATATGATATGTGTGACCGTGTGGGGTCCTATGTGGTATTGATAGCCTTGAATACATGTGAATAATTATATTGTGTTGTTGAAAAGCCTAATGTGGTTTCATTGGTATATTGTGACATATCCATACTTATTAGTATATGAGACATGTGGAAATTCGTGGATAAAACAGAAGTAATGAGTAGATATTGGCTCGCGTGGTTGTGAAATTATAACATTGTGCTTGGTTATGAAAATACATCATGTGAATTGGTTGTGAAAATACATCATATGGATTGGTTGTGGAAATACTCATTTTGAATTATTTTGAACATTGTATCGTCATTATCATGTCATCATATACATCATTTTACTTGTTTGTTTTATTGCTTTATATATACTTATTGCCATGTATGTGTACTTGATTTGTGTCTTATGTTATGTATGTACTTTGAAAATACTAAAAGCACAGGAATACTGGATATTGGTATCGAATATTAGATTTTATGGACCATCTTCGAAGGATCATGTCAGAGAAGAGTTGTGAATATTGGTGATCTTGAGATTGTGTGCCAAACTTGAGGCTATGTGCCAAACATAAGGTTGTGTGCCAAACTTGAGGCTGTGTGCCAAAATTAAGGTTGTGTGTCAATCTCATGCATCATCATCCTCATCATCATATATTGCACCCACTTTATTGTGTTTATGTTGGATTTGAATTGTCACATTTACTTTTCATCTACCTATTTATTCCATATCTTGACTTGTTAACGTCTAATTGTTCTATCTTCCTTTCATTGTACTTGATGATCTTGATTATACATGTCCCTCTTTTGTTCTACTTATATGTGATATTGTGTATATTTGTATTCCTATTTTGTGTATTGTTGTATTATATATATGGATATTATAGAACTGTTAGTGCAAGCGGTGTGGGCTACCGTTGTGGGACATTTTCTAATTGCATGTGTCGTGCCCTTAGTATGTATTTTGCATGCTGTATTTTCTACTTTGCTCGGTCAACCTATGATACCGACTGAGTACAAGTGGACCGTATTCACTCCTACTTCACCCTCTCGGTGTAGCTTTAGGTTTGTGTGCGCCTCAGACTGGTTGATTTCGAACTCTATCAGATTTCTCAAAGTAGTGGTTAGACATTCATACGTTCAGAGTTCACCTCTATCTTTCTGTACTAGTAGTCTTTATTAGTGTTCAGAGACAAATATTTTTCTTTGTGATTATTTTTCTGATGTAATTGACTTCGGAATTGTATTAGTAGTTCTTATACAGTTGACCGCAGGTTTTGGGAGTTATGGCTACATTTGTTGTTTTTATTCTTTCTGCTTTTATTATATCTATGTGGTTCGGCTTCATTTTAGAAGCCTTATCTTGGGGGTATTTTTGTCCTTTTTCCTTGTGTATTAATTTGGTTGAGAGGTTTACTTGTCAAGGTTCGCCGCGACAAATGTCATCATGACTATCGATTTTTGAATCGTAACAATTGCATTCATCCAAATAGCTTTGGAGATCACACTAATTTTGATGTAATACAAAACTGCATCTTTTCCTTGTTGTTTGAGAATCAACTAATAATACACCTGCAAATTACATTCATATTTTAGAAATTGTATTGACTCCTTCCAAGAAGAATTATGAAACGTACTTCTGTTTGCAAAATAAATTAATTTATAAAAATTAAACTTTAATCACAAATAAAAATATGAAGAAATAAAAACTTATATTGATAAATATGTGGATACGAATTTGTTCCCTCTCTCTTGATTTTCTCTTAATTCGAGAATCGTTCGTAGCATATTTCTAGAATTTAGGAGGAATTAAATTTAATATAAATTTTCTCCGTAATTCGAGTACCGTTGGTAGCATATTTCTTGAACGTAAGAAGATTTAAAATTGATCTCCATGAAAGGAGTATTTGAATTTTGTAGATCTTGTATTTGATTATCAAGAAGAGATAGTTTTGATCTTTTTTTTTTTTTTAATATTTCATGAGTTTATGAAATTTCTGAGATGATCGTAAATTTGGGGGATATTCAAGATTTATTTTTCAGAAAATAATTGCCTCTTTATATAGGCGTAATTTAGATTTTAAGGTCGAATAGCCTGCAAGGTAGGTTTAGGACAAAGTAACCTTCTAGAATTCTAACAGATTTTGAATTCGTCTTGTAGTGTTACACAAAATTTCAACTTGAAAGGACGTAGCTCAACCTCGTGACCTATACGGTCGTACCAATTACTAAACATATATACATATATATATATATAT